>NC_066314.1:276215-466422 GCF_022539315.1 Serinus canaria | reverse complement strand
GCTGGGCCGCCTGTCCCCTCACGGCCACCCGGCTGGGGTGATCGCTGGAGCCACCCCGGGAGCTGCTTCCACCCGGTCGTGCCACAGCTGGACCCGCACCGGGAGCTGCCGCCCCCGGGTCACCTCATCTGTCCCTGGGGCCCGGCGGCGCTTTCCCTCTTCCTCTCCCGCTCCCTCTTCCTCTCTGCTGGCTCCCGGCCCTGGGAACCCAGGAGAAGTTTTAATTAGCTAAATTGCCTGCTGGCTGAGGCCCCGGGGCAGGGCGGGGGCTGCGAGCAGCACCCGCAGCCCCGCTCCGGTCACCCGCTCCCCAAAAGGCGCCTCTGGGTGCTGGGACCCCCGAGCAGCGCCCGCCGTGTCCCGGCAGGGGCGGGGGGCACAGCCGGGACCCCCAAACCCAGGGGCCGCTACCCCATCCCTGAGCCCACTGGGACCCTCTGGCCGCCAGCCCGGCACCCCCGAGGCGGCCCCGGAGCCGTGTCCCGCCGGGCAGCGGTGACAAGGACACTCCGGGACATCGGGTCCGTGTCCGGGCTGCGGGGACGGCCGGGAACTGCCGGGAGAGGGAAGGAACCGCGTCCTCCGGCCTGCAGACACGTCAGTGTCCCCAGTGTCACCAGCACCCCCAGTGTCACCAGCACCCCCAGTGCTCCCAGTGTCCCCAGCATCCTCAGGGTCCTCATTATCCCCAGTGCTCCCAGTGTCCCCAGCATCTTCAGGAACGCCAGCAACCCCCAGTGTCCCCAGTGTCCCCAGGAGCAGCTCTTGCCCGAGAGGATCCCGGGCAAACGGCACGACCGGGCTCTGCAAGTGCCCTGTGTCCCCGTGCCCGTTCCTGTCCCCTCCGCGTGTCCTGCGCTCCCTGTGCCCGCTGCTGCCCCTGAGGGTCCCGCACAGCCCCTGCTGCCGTGTCACCGCTGCCACCACAGCCCGCGGCACCGACAGCTGCCACCGGTCCCTGCAGGGCCAGCCATGCGGTGCCAGTGCCAGCCCTGCGGTGACAGTGCCGGCCCCGCGGTGCCAGTGCCAGCCATGCGGTGCCAGTGCCAGCCCTGCGGTGCCGACCCCCCCGGTGCAGACCCCAGCGGTGTCCCCGTGCCCGTCCCACCCTGGCACAGGACAGGCACACCCGCACGGCCCCGGGCACTGCCAGGGTGGATCAGCCCGGTTTTCCTGTTCCCAGCCTCCGGCACTGCTCCGGTCCCACGTCCCCGCTGTCACCTTCGCCGGGTACCCGATCCTTGGGCTGTCCCAGGGCTGTCACACTGCTGGTGGCCCCGTGTCACTGTGCCGCGGGGTCACAGCCGGCCCCCAGCGGGTGTCCCCCGCTCTGTGCCCGCACAGACCCCTGTGCTCCTGCACACCGGGGTCCGGGTGTGGCTCCGTGCAGGGGACACGGGGACGCGGGCACCTGGGGTGCGGGGACACGGGCACGGCCACTCCGGTGCCATCAGCACCCGGGCACGGCCACTCCGGTGCCATCAGCACCCGGCTGATGCCCGAACCGTGCCGAAATGGGCACGTGGCACAGGGACAGCCGCAGCTCGATGCCACCAGCGGTCACGGCTGGCCCAGGAGCCGCCCGTGCCGCGGGACCCGCCTGGGCAAGCTCTGCCCGGAGCGGGGCGGGCGCGGTGCGGGGGTCTCGGCGGGGACTCCGCGGCCGTGCCCGGCACGGAGCCAGCCGTGTCCCGACACGCCGCACGTGTCCCGACAGGCGGGGCCGGGCGGGAGGCGCAAGGACCGGGCAGGGTTGCATCACCCCCGGCCGGGGTGCGGGGTGCGGGGGGACCCCACTCGGGGTCCCGGGGATCCCCTCCAGCCCGGAGAGGTGAACCCCAGGGCCGGGGATGGGGCTGCCCTGGGCTGTCCCTGCCCGGGCACACCGCGGGGACACCGCGGTGACCCCGGGGCTGCGGGAGTGCCGAGCTGCCGCTGCTGCCGGGGCTCTGCCCGGAGCCCGGCGCCCCTCGGGGGGCGAGGCCGGGCGGTGCGGGCCGCCCCCCGTCCCGCCCGCAGCTCCCGCGGGGGTGGGCATGGGCAGCTCCCGTGGGCCGTGCCCGGCTCGGCAGAGGCCGTGCCCGCCGTCTGCCCGGGGGCACCGGGGCGGGGCCGGCGGGTGTCCTGGGCCTGGCACGGGCCAGCTCCGGGCCGGAACGGGACGGGCACAGCGGCACTGCGGGCGCTGCTCGGGCCGACCCCAGCCCCCGGAGGAACGGCACCGGACACTCGCTGACCACGCGGCCCTGCCGCCACCGCCACCCTCGGGCAGGGTCCCGCTGTCCCCGGAGGACGGGTGGCACAGAGCCCCGAGTGCAGGGGACACCACGGACTGGGGACACCGAGCCTCAGGGTCGTGTCCTGGGGGTCACATCTCGTGCGGGGTCATATCTGTGTGCGGGGTCACACTTATGTGGGAACACATCTGTGTGTGGGGACACACCTGAGTGTGTGGGGTCACACCTGAGTGTGTGGGGTCACACCTGAGTGTGTGAGGTCACACCTGTGTGCGGCACACCCGAGTGGGCACAGCTGGGGGGTCCTTTCCAGGGGGACGGTATGGAAGGGGGGTCCTGTACATCCTGTGGGCACACCTGGGGCTGTGCCCACCTGCGGGGTTCTGTGCTCACGGGGGGATCCTCCCATAGCCAGAGGGTCCCCACACGCGTGTCCGGGCACACCTGAGGGGTCCGTGGTCCGTGCACACTCGAGGATAGCCCCGCACAGCCCTGGATGTCCCCGCACAGCCCTGGATGTCCCCACACACCCCTGGATGTCCCCGCACACCTGGATGTCCCCGCACCCCTGGATGTCCCCGCACAGCCCTGGATGTCCCCACACACCCCTGGATGTCCCCGCGCACCCCTGGATGTCCCCACACCCCTGGATGTCCCCGCACCCCCTGGATGTCCCCGCACACCTGGATGTCCCCGCACAACCCTGGATGTCCCCGCACACCCCTGGATGTCCCCGCGCACCCCTGGATGTCCCCGCACCCCCCTGGATGTCCCCGCACACCCCTGGATGTCCCCGCACCCCTGGATGTCCCCGCACACCCCTGGACGTCCCCGCACCCCTTGATGTCCCCGCACACCTGGATGTCCCCGCACACCTGGATCTCCCCGCACACCCCTGGATCTCCCCGCACACCTGGATGTCCCCGCACAGCCCTGGATGTCCCCGCACACCTCTGGATGTCCCCGCACAGCCCTGGATGTCCCCGCACCCCTGGATGTCCCCGCACCCCTGGATGTCCCCGCACAGCCCTGGATGTCCCCGCACCCCTGGATGTCCCGCACACCGGATGTCCCGCACACCCTGGATGTCCCCGCACCCCTGGATGTCCCCGCACACCCCTGGATGTCCCCGCACACCCCTGGACGTCCCGCACCCCTGGATGTCCCCGCACACCTGGATGTCCCCGCACCCCTGGATGTCCCCGCACACCTGGATGTCCCCGCACACCCCTGGACGTCCCCGCACACCTGGATGTCCCCGCACAACACCTGGATGTCCCCGCACACCCACCCTGGATGGCTCCGTGTTCCCCCTCCCCCCTCCCGGACCCTCCGACCCCCCCCCCCGGGGAAGCCCCTCGCCCGGCCCCGCCCCCTCCCCACCAGCCCCCGCCCCCTCCGCGCTAGCCCCCGCCCCTCCATCAGCGGCCAATAGGAGGCGCAGTCGCTCACGCCCTCAGCCAATGGGAGGTGAGGCCCCGCCCCCCGGGCCCGGCGCTGGCGCAGGCGCAGGCGCGGTGCGCTCGGGGCCAAGATGGCGGCGGCGGCGGGCGGTGGGCGCGGGCGGGCGGCGGCGCCCTGAGGAGCCGAGCGCGGCCTCGCGGGGCTCCCGGGGCCGGCCCGGGCCGCCCCCGCCGCCATGGCCCGCCTGGCTGACTACTTCGTGCTCGTGGGATACGACCCCGGCAAGCGCGGTGAGCGGCGGAGGCACGCGGGGGGGCCGGGCCCGCGCGGGGCCGCCCCGGCCGGGGCTGCGGGGCCGGGACCGTGCGGTGGGCGCGGGGCCGGGGCCGCGGGGCGAGCCCGGGCCGGGGGTGCGGGGCGGCAGTACGCGGTAGTTCTGGATCAGGGATGAGGCTGTGGGGCCGTCCCGGACGTGCGGGGTGAGCCCGGGCCGGGGGAGCGGAGCCGTCGCGGGGCCGCGGCCGGTCCCGGGCCGGGCAGTTCTCAGCTCCCCGTGAAAGCGCTCTGAGCGGCCCCCGGGCAGCTCCCGGCAGCCGGAGCCGCCCCTGCGCGGCTCGGCGCGTTCACGGTTTGGGTGTTTTCGGTCTGTCTCCCTCCCCCGCCGTGCGCGGGCTGTCACCGCTCCGGAAACATCGGCTGCGCTTGGGGGGGCACTGCTGTCCTCCGGGCACGGCCGCGGGCCTGCTCCCCCTGCGCATCCTCAGCTCCGGCCACGGGACGTGCTGCTCCTCCCGGTCCTGCTTCCAGTGGGCACCCACTGCCCCTGCCTGCGATAAGGGGGGCTGTGCCCCCTGCCCCGCTCCCCGGGATGGGGGTCTGTGCCCCCGGCCCCGCTCCCCGGGATGGGGGGCTGTGTCCCCTGCCCCGTTCCCCGCGATGGGGGGCTGTGCCCCCGGCCCCGCTCCCCGGGATGGGGGTCTGTGCCCCCTGCCCCGCTCCCCGGGATGGGGGTCTGTGCCCCCTGCCCCGCTCCCCGGGATGGGGGTCTGTGCCCCCGGCCCCGCTCCCCGGGATGGGGGTCTGTGCCCCCGGCCCCGCTCCCCGGGATGGGGGTCTGTGCCCCCGGCCCCGCTCCCCGGGATGGGGGGCTGTGTCCCCGGCCCCGTTCCCCGCGATGGGGGGCTGTGCCCCCGGCCCCGTTCCCGCGATGGGGGCTGTGCCCCGGCCCCGTTCCCCGCGATGGGGGGCTGTGCCCCGGCCCCGCTCCCCGGGATGGGGGGCTGTGCCCCCGGCCCCGCTCCCCGGGATGGGGGTCTGTGCCCCCGGCCCCGCTCCCCGGGATGGGGGTCTGTGCCCCCGGCCCCGCTCCCCGGGATGGGGGTCTGTGCCCCCGGCCCCGCTCCCCAGGATGGGGGGCTGTGCCCCCGGTCCCATTCCCCAGGCACCCACAGCTCCTGGGATGGGAATGGTATCCCTGGATACCCCCATACCCATTCCCTGGGATGGGGGGCTGTGCCCCCAGCCCCATTCCCTGGGCACCCCCAGCCCCCTCAGGCAGGCCCTCGTTCCCTCCCTGCTCCCTCGGACGCTCCTGACCCCAGGATCTGTGGGATGTCCCGCAGTTCCTCTGTCCTCTCCCTCATCCCTGCTCGCTGTCAGGTGATGCTGTTGGTTGTTTTGGTTGTGGGGTGTTCCTTGTTGGGGATTTAGGGTCTCTTCCTGTCGTGTTTTCTTCTGGTTCCTGCCCCCAGGGCTGTCAGGGAAAACGAGCTTTGGCAGCATCACAGAGGAGGTGAAGTGCCCTAAAATCAGGAAACGAGGCCTTTGCTGCAGAACCCCCCAAGTGTCTCTTCCCACCTGGCACACTCCCAGGCTGTGGCTGTGCCTGTTCCAAGCCTGTGCTCGGAGCTGGGGAAGGGGAGTGCTCATTTTGCTGTGGGTTTGTCCATCAGGGGATGCTCGTGGGGCTCAGCTGCACAATCCCAGGGCGGATCCCAGCCCCATCCCGGGGTCCCTGGAGGAGGGCAGCAGGAGCAAGGTGTGTGTCGGGAATGCTGCAGAGCAGAGCTCTGGATCAGAGTTTGGTGTTCCCTCGGGGCTTTCTGCTCATCTGCTGTTGGTTTGGTGTTTGGTTGTTGTTTTTATTGCTGTTATTGCAGTTGTGTTCCCCCAGTGTCCCCTGGTCCTGGGGCACAGGGATGGGCAGGAGCTGCTGTCCCACAGCTCACACCGTGCTGGGGTGGGAGATGCAGGGGGGATTCCAGGATTCCATCTGGGAGCAGCTTCCACGTCCTCTCAGGAGCCATGCTGGGTGGCTGTACCCCCTTTGTCCTGCCTCCAGGTGCTTCCTCCTGCATCTTCTTCCTCATCTTCTCTCTGAGGATGCTGCAGCTGGGACCTGCACCTTCAAACTGGTGCTGTCAGCTGGTTGGTGACTGGTGAGGATCAGGAACCTGACGTTCCTCCTGCCTGGGGCTCCTTGGGGCTGGTGTTCCTTGCTGTGACTCCCAGAGCCTGAGTTTCCCAGGGAACAGAAATGTCCCACGTGTGCCTGGGGTCATTTGGCATTTGTTTGGGGGAGAGGGATGATGCTGTGAGGTGGTGTGGTTGGCTGCAGTGGGACAGCCAAAAGGAAGAACAGGTTTAGGTGGGATATTGGGAGGGAATTCCTGGCTGGGAGGGCAGGCAGGCCCTGGCACAGGTGCCCAGAGCAGCTGGGACTGCCCCTGGGTCCCTGGCAGTGCCCAAGGTCAGGCTGGGAGCAGCCTGGGGCAGTGGGAGATGTCCCTGCCATGGCAGGGGTGGATCAAGATGAACTTTCTGGTCCCTTCCCACTCAAATCACTCAATGATTCTGTGCCACAGGGAAGGGAAGAGTTCACATCTGACAAATTATGTTCCTTTGGTGTAAATGTTAGCTTTATTTTGGGTTTGACTCACCTCTGCAGGGAGGAGATGGCACCAGGATATTGTGGGGAGGTGGATCCCAGTTCCCCTGGCGGGGAAGGATCCAGGTTCCCTGGGAAAGGACAGGTCCCAGACACCAGCCCCAGCCCCCTGGCTGCTGGGATGGCCCAGTCAGAAGTGACCTGTGCAGAGTGGGGCAGCCAGGAGTTGTGGCCTCTCTGTGACAGCCTAGGCAAGCTCCTTCCCCTGCCAGGCTGGAGGTGTCCGAGCGCCGTGTCCCCGGGGCTGTGCCAGCCTGTCCCCAGCGATGGACTGACACCGGTTCTGTGGTTTTTGGGATCAGGCTGGCAGCATTCCTGGCTCCCAGCTCTGTTTTCCCACCCCCCTCCCTGCTTAGATAATGCTGGAGGAAGGGCAGCGGCGCTCATCTGCCGGTGACTAATTGCTGTACAGGTTGGGTTGCTCTGGCAGAGCTGTGGGCTGTGCCAGCCTGGGCTGTGCCAGCCTGGGCTGTGCCATCCCTGTAATCCTCACCTGTAAACAAAGCTGGGCTGAGCTGCACCAGGGCTGGATGAGCCCCTCGGCACTGTGGGGTGCCTGTGGGGTTTGGGGTCGAGCAGGGGTGGGTTTGCAGTTGGGGATGTGAAAGGGAAAGGTCTGGTGGGGTGGTGGGAGCTGAGGGGGCTCTGCAGCATCTCCAGAGAGACAATGCCAGGCTGGGCTGGGTGGGAAGGGACCTCAGAGCCCCTCCAGTGCCACCCCTGCCATGGCAGGGACACCTCCCACTGTCCCAGCCTGCTCCAGCCCCAGTGTCCAGCCTGGCCTTGGACACTGCCAGGGATGCAGGGGCAGCCCCAGCTGCTCTGGCAATTCCAGCCCAGGCAGGAATTCCTCATTGCCCAGATCCCATCCATGCCTGCCCTCTGGCACTGGGAGCCATTCCCTGGGTGCTGTCCCTGCAGGCCTTGTCCCCAGTCCCTCTGCAGCTCTTCTGGAGCCCCTTCAGGCCCTGCCAGGGGCTCTGATCTCTCCCTGGAGCCCTTCCCTTCCAGCCTGGCTCCAGGAGATGTTGCCGTGGCTCAGTGCAGTTTGTGGGAACAAAACCGAAAGCAGATCCGTGCTGGAGCGGGGCCGTGCTGGGTTCCTTGGGGTCACTGGGTGCTGCTGGAGCCGCCTGTCCCTGGGGTTTCCTGGAACAGCCTCATCCCCCGTGACCTGGGGCTGTGCTGCAGGGCCTGGGACCATGTCCTGCTCCTCGGGCAGGGGCAGAAAAGGGCTCTGAACTCTCTCAAGGGCTCTGGCTTTGGCTGTGGACTGGGGCCTTAAGCTGCTCTGGCTGCACGGGCTGTCCAGGACACAGGCAGGCATCCAGATGCTTTTCCTGGTTTGTGGAGCTGTGGGGGACGTGTCCAGGAATGCAGAGCATGGACATGCCACCTGCCTGGCACAATGTCCCCGTGTCCCTCCACTGTGCCAGGCACCCAGCCCACTCCGTGGGACTGTGGGAGAGGGGCTCCGGGGAAAAGTGTGGGGTGAATGCTCCTGGCAGTGGGAGCCACCAGGCAGTGGGACCCAGCTCCTTCCATGGCAGTGTCTTTTTTATTGTGTGCTGATTGCTCACATTATTCCCTTGTAAATGAGCGGGTTTTGTTCTCCTGGCTCTTCTTTCAGCTTCCCAGAGCTGGGATTGTGCTGGGTTTTACCTGGGAATGTCAGCTTCCCAGGGCAGGGATTGTGCCTGGTTTTACCTGGGAATGTCAGCTTCCCAGAGCTGGGATTGTGCTGGGTTTTACCTGGGAATGTCAGCTTCCCAGGGCAAGGATTGTGCTGGGTTTTACCTGGGAATGTCAGCTTCCCAGAGCAGGGATTGTGCTGGTTTTACCTGGGAATGTCAGCTTCCCAGAGCTGGGATTGTGCTGGGTTTTACCTGGGAATGTCAGCTTCCCAGAGCTGGGATTGTGCTGGGTTTTACCTGGGAATGTCAGCTTCCCAGGGCAAGGATTGTGCCTGGTTTTACCTCGGGATCTGAGTGTTTTTCTCTGTTAATCCCCCTTACCCCGAGAGTCCAGGACAGCCCAATTCCAAACCCTGTGGCTGAAGGAGTCTGGAAGTTTTGGATACAGAGCACTGGATGGGCATGGCCTGGATGATTGGAGCCAAGACCCATCTTGGGATTGATTTGTGTTTTCCCAGGGGGTTTAATCTGCCAGAGGGCAGGCATGGATGGGATCTGGGCAATGAGGAATTCCTGCCTGGGCTGGAACTGCCAGAGCAGCTGGGGCTGCCCCTGCATCCCTGGCAGTGCCCAAGGCCAGGCTGGACAGTGGGGCTGGAGCAGGCTGGGACAGTGGGAGGTGTCCCTGCCATGGCAGGGGTGGCACTGCAGGGGCTCTGGGGTCCCTTTCCCGCCGTGCCCATCCCGTCCCTGATCCCTGTGCAGCCCCGGGCCCGGTGGTGCCGGTGTCCCGCGGGTGTCGGGCTGGCTGTGGAGGATGCCGTGGCTGCTCGGATGTCACAGTGGTTTCTGCATTTCCGTGCTCATGGAGCAGCATCACCCCACGCTTGTGCCCTCCTCAGACACCCAGCCTGGGGCTCGGCAGCTCCGTGGGTGGCTGGGGTGGCAGGAGGAAGCTGCTCTGCGCTCAGGGCTGCCTCTTTCCATGAGGTGCTTGGGGCAGGTTTTGGGGTGCTCTTTGTGAGGAGCGAGGGCACAGACAGCACACATCCTGTCCTTCCCCAGGTGCTCCTGGAGTTGGTTCCTGGTGGGAGAAGCTGAATGGATCTGCAGGCCAGAGCAGGGCTCTCAGGGCTCATCCTGCTGCTGTCCCAGCTGTTTTGGGTTGGGTTCCAGCTCTCCTGGTGGCACCCATCTGTGTCACTCTGTCACGCGTGGCCGTGGCCCCGTGACTCAGGGTTTGACTCAGCTGAGTTCCCGCCCGTGGAGAAGCCCCCGGGGCTGGCAGCAGTGATGGAGCTGTTTGCTGGGTCAATATTTGCACAGGGAAAGAGGCTGGGAATGGCCCTGCCACGTGCAGAGCTGCTCCCACCCACGTGCCCGGCGGTGGGAAAGGTGGGAATGTGAGAGAGGCCCCGGAGCTGTTCCAGGGCTGGAGCCCCTCTGCTCTGGAGCCAGGCTGGGACAGCTGGGGGTGCTCACCTGGAGAAGGGAAGGATGCAGGGAGAGCTTCCAGCACGTTCCGGGGCCTGGAGGGGCTCCAGGAGAGCTGCAGAGGGACTGGGGACAAGGCCTGCAGGGACAGGAGCCAGGGAATGGCTCCCACTGCCAGAGGGCAGGCATGGATGGGATCTGGGCAATGAGGAATTCCTGCCTGGGCTGGAACTGCCAGAGCAGCTGGGGCTGCCCTGGATCCCTGGAATGTCCAAGGCCAGGCTGGGCACTGGGGCTGGAGCTTGCTGGGACAGTGGGAGGTGTCCCTGCCCGTGGTGGCTCTGGGTGATGTTTAAGGTCCCTTCCCACCCAGACCAGTCTGGGATTCCCTGATTCCATGTGCAACCACTGGCTGCCTCTGGAAGGGGTCACCCCTCCCGCCGGCCCCCACAGCTTCCAGCTGCATCCAGGCCTGGGAACTGCGGCTCTTCTGATCCCAGCTGCTCCATGAATCCTCCTCTCCTTCCCTTTGAACTCCTGCCCAGGAGGAGCAGCTCTGTGGGCTGCAGGTCCCACGCGGGAGTTGGAGGCCAAGCAGTGACAGTGACAGGGGCAGTGACAGGGCCAGAGCTGTCCCTGGGCAGTGCCAGGGCTGGGCCTGAGCTCGGCCTGAGCTCCTCCAGCTCCACCGAGTTGTGTTTGTGGATGGAGAGAGATTCATCTTGGAATCATGGAGTTGTTTAGGTTGGAAAACCTCTCAGAGCCCATCCCGTCCAACCATCCACAGCACTGACAAGGCCACCACTGACCCTGTCCCCAAGTGCCACATCCACATGGATTTTAAGTCCCTCCAGGAATGGGGACTCCACCACTGCCCTGGGCAGCCTCTGCCAAGGCCTGACCCCTCTTTCCATGGGAAAATTCCTGCAGATTCCACCCTGAGGCTCCCCTGGCCCAGACTGAGGCCATTCCCTCTGTTCCTGTCCCTGTTCCCTCAGCTCCATTCCCTGGACACCCCTGGCTGCCCCTCCTTTTCCCTGTTGTTATTGGTGTGTGATGGATCAGGCTGGACCTGGAGCAGCCCCTGAGCAGGGAAGTCAGAGCTGCAGCTCTGGGCTGGTCATTTCTCCCCCTTTGGGCACATTCCCGTGTCCAGCTGGGTTTCCTTGCCAGAATTCCCTGCTTCTGTCACCAGGGGTGGTGTCTGGTATTGCTTGGAGTGTGGCAGTCCCTGTTTTGGGAAGGTGGCTGAAGGTGAGGTGGGCACACAGCCCTAACCCCGATGTTGTACCCAGATCCTCGCCCCATTTCTTGGTGGTATTTTGTGTGCTTCCAGTGAGGATTTAGCACTTTTCTCTCGGGTCTCTCTCACCCCAGCTCGTGTTTTCCCCGAATCTGAAGCCTTTCCTTGCAGCCAGTTCCCTTTTCCCGTTGGAGCAGCAGCTGCGGTTTTATGGGCACTAAAAACACAAACAAACCCCACTTGGAACATGCCCTGGAGCTCCCTGGGCTGCAGGGAGGAGTTAACCCCGAGAACCCCTTTGGTTTGGTTCCCTGCCGCACCTGGGGGAGCAGGGACGATCCCGTGGGGTTGGGTGGGATCTGCAGGAGCTTCTCTGCCACCTCTCTCTGGGATGGTGGCAGTGACGCCTCCAGGGCCGCTCTGCTCCTCCCGTGGCTCCAGAGCTCCTGACCACTAAATGCTGCTCTTGTGGCAGAGGCGAGCTGGAGAGCCTGCTGGCCTCGGGGCAGGGAATTCCTGCTCCTGGGAACGAGCCTTCCCATATCCGGAGTGTGTTTGTCCCTCCCGGGGTGGCAGCTGCTGCCTGGAGAGGCACGGAGGGTTTGGGGGCTGCTGGGACCCTCTGAGAGGGTCCTTGGTGACTGGTGGGACCCTGTGGGGTGATTGGGGGCTGCTAGGAAGCTCTGGGGAAGTTTGGGGGCTGGTGGGACCCTCTTGGCAGGTTTAGGGGCTGGTGGGACCCTGTGAGGGGGTTTGGGGACTGATGGGACCCTCTGAGAGGATCCTTGGTGACTGGGGGAACCTTCTCGGGGGATTTGGTGACTGCTGGGACCCTCTCAGAGGGTTTGGTGACTATTGGAACCTCTTGGAGGGTTTGCTGGCTGGTGGGACCCTGTGGGCGTCCTTGGTGATTTGTGGGACCCTCTGGGGGACTGGTGGGACCCTGAGGAAAGGTTTGGTGACTGGTAGGACCCTCTGGAAGGGGCTGGGGACTGGTTTAGGGGCAGGCAGTGGGTGGGGGTCGGGGCACGTGGGGAGCAGCAGTGAGGGCCCTGCCTCTCCCTCCCTCCCTCCCTCCCTCCTCCCACAGCAGTTCCAGAGGTTTGTGTTTGTGGAGTGGCTCCAGTGCCACGTGTCCCCTGGCAGGGAGCAGCCGCACGTTCCCGGCTCCCGCGGCCTCCTCGCCGGGATCCAGAGAGTCTCACACGTTATTTTTGTGTGTCTGAGCTGTTTGATGGAGATGTGGCAGCACGAGGGGATTTTGGGGAGGAAGAGCCGCCTGTGGTGTGTGTGCAGCTGAGGTGTCTCTGTGGGCAGCTGCAGGAAGTGCAGCAAAGCAGCTCCTCCTGAGCTCTGCAGCACCTTCCTGCCCAGCCGGGTCTGCTGATGGCCCAGATAAGGCCTCTTGTGTCTTGTCACTGCCACTGTCACTGTCACACCCTCACCAGGGCAGGCTTGGGGCCCGGCAGGTCTGATCAGCTTCTGACCCCAGCCTGGATGCTCCGAGGGGCTTGGCCCTGCATCCACGGGAACAGTGACTGTGGCCTCCTGCCCATTGTCCCTCCCAGAGCTCCCAGTGCTCCTGTCCAGGGCAGGAAACAGAGCTGGGAAGGGGCTGGAGCCCCAGGAGGGCTGAGGGGGCTGGGCAGGGGCTGAGCCTGGAGCAAAGGAGGCTCAGGGGGACCTTGTGGCTCTGCACAAGTCCCTGCCAGGAGGGGACAGCTGGGGGGGTCGGGCTGTGCTCCAGGGAACAGGGACAGGAGCAGAGGGAACGGCCTCAGGCTGGGCCAGGGCAGGGGCTGGGGGGATTTTGGGGGATTCCCTCCTGGAAAGGGCTGTGCAGCCCTGGCACAGGGGTGGAGTTACCTGGGGACATGGTCACTGGTGGCCTTGGCAGTGCTGGGGAATGGCTGGACCCGATGCTTTTCCAACCCAAACAATTCCCTGATTTTGAGTCAGCTCTGCTCCAAAGCTGCTGTAATGTTGCTGGTTTATGTGGAAAAAGCCTCTGCCCTGGTTTTAGGACCTTGCCCTGGTGTTTGGTGTTTTTGAGCTACCTGCAGTCACAGCCCTGCAGCAAATTCCCATCAGGATGCCCAGCCAGGCGTTGGGAGGTGCCAGCTGTGTGTTCATCCGCACCTTCACCTGCCAGCTTTTGTGTCCCTCAGTGGGGAAAGCTGGGAATGAGCTCTGCAAGGGCAGGGAAGGGGCTGGGAGCGCTGGGAATGAGCTCTGCAAGGGCAGGGAAGGGGCTGGAACCACTGGGAATGAGCTCTGCAAGGGCAGGGAAGGGGCTGGAATCGCTGGGAATGAGCTCTGCAAGGGCAGGGAAGGGGCTGGGAGCGCTGGGAATGAGCTCTGCCAGGGCAGGGAAGGGGCTGGGAGCGCTGGGAATGAGCTCTGCAAGGGCAGGGAAGGGGCTGGGACCGCTGGGAATGAGCTCTGCCAGGGCAGGGAAGGGGCTGGGACCACTGGGAATGAGCTCTGCCAGGGCAGGGAAGGGGCTGGGACCACTGGGAATGAGCTCTGCAAGGGCAGGGAAGGGGCTGGAACCACTGGGAATGAGCTCTGCAAGAGCAGGGAAGGGGCTGGGAGCGCTGGGAATGAGCTCTGCAAGGACAGGGAAGGGGCTGGGACCGAGGGCCGGTACCGCTGCGCTGTCCCTCTGCCCGGCTGTGGGGACACGGCCCTGCTGTCCCTCGGACACAGTGGCTCTGTCAGGGCCCAGCCGAGGACAATGGCTGGCTTCAGCCTCGCCAGGGCCGTGCCACGGGCTGGGGCTGGGCATGAGCAGAGCTGTGGCTCTGGTGCCTTCAGGGGACGAGCCCAGCGAGGGCAGCTGGGCTGCCCTGCACAGGCAGGGGATTGGAAAGGACAGGGATAAGCTCCTGGATGGGATCAAGGTGAGCTCAGCAGGAAGGAGGTCAGACGGTGCCCATTCCTCACAGGAGCAGGGAGAGCTGATTCCTGCAGGGATTGGCTGCAGGAACGGGCTCTCAGCTCCGCCTGGGGATGTGTCAGCTGTTCCCAGCACTGGGAATTCCTGCAGAGATGTGTGCAAAGCCCAGCAAGGTGGTTTCCCGCAACTCCCTGACAGGAGGGTGGTCCAGGTGGGGTCGGGTTCTGCTCCCAGGAAACAGGGACAGAAGGAAAGGGAACAGGCTCAGGCTGGGCCGGGGGAGGGGCAGGGTGGGCATCAGGAGCGATTTCCCCATGGAAAAGCTGGTCCAGCCTGGCACAGCCTGGCAGTCCCTCAGCACCCTCACAGCCAAGAATCTCTTGTCCATATCCCATCTAATTCATCTGGCAGTGGAGGCCGTTCCCCCTTGTCCCAAGTGCCTCTCCAGGTGACCACAGCGCTGTCCCAGTGCCAGCAGGGCAGGGGGACAGTGGCACTGCAGACAGCCCTGGGTGTCCCAGAGCCTCTCCTGCCCCGGCTCCTCCCTGCAGAGTGGGGCTCTCCTGGGGGATTTCTCCGTCCATTTAACTTCTCCTTCCTCCCTCTCTGAGTTCTTCTCAGCTCTCCTGGCTCAGGTCTGTGTTTTCACTTCACGTTTTTTCTTTCCCCCCCCCCCCCGTTTGGATGGGTTTGGGCTGTGTTTGGAGGCTGCTTTGCTCCTGTCACACATGATCTTCATCCACATTCTTCCCGCTCTCCCTGGCATCCCTGTTTTCCCTCTTTCCTCCCAAGTCCTGGCAGTGGAGTCACCTCACCATCATTAACACAGAGGGAGGAAATGTGGATTTTCTTCTGGATTCTCCCTCTGACCCGAGGTTTTCTTGGCAACTCTGGTTTTATACAAGGACCTTTCACAAATGTTGGATTTCTTGGGAATTCCATCGAGGGTGTTGGGATTTTGTACTTTTGTTTACTGCTGGTGCAGAACTCGAGGTTTGCAGTGTTTGGGATCCAGATCTGGTTTCAAGGAGCAGCTCCAAGAGCTGCTGGAGCTCTGTCCTTCATCCCCTGGATCCCTGGCAGTGCCCCAGGCCAGGCTGGGCACTGGGGCTGGAGCAGGCTGGGGCAGTGGGAGGTGTCCCTGCCATGGCAGGGGTGGCACTGCAGGGGCTCTGGGGTCGTTTCCTACCCAACGCCTTCCAGGATCCCCTGATTGCAATCCTGGCCTTCTCAGGGAAGTTTTCTCCCAAGAAAAAGCGGTTTCTTTTTCCCAGAGGCCCTTCTGAGCATCCCTGGGCGTGTGCCAGCCGTTCCTCCTGGCCCGAGGGATGCAGGTGGCAGCAGGCCAGGCAGGAATGTGATCTGTCATCCCGGCCGGCGGCACGCGGGGATGAATCGGCAGCCCCAGAAATCCAGCGCTCCAGCCTGGAGCCTGCCGGGTGGAGTCATGAGACAGGCACAGGGCTGGGATCCTCTGAGTCATCCTGGGAGAAATCTGTTCCCGGCTCCAGAGCCCGTAGGAAGCGCGGGGGGAAGCGGAGGGAGCAGCCGGGAGCTGTGGAGCCCATCGCAGGGAGGCTGGTGGGGTGTGGGGGGAGGAGCGGGGCTGGGGGCAGCTCCCCCAGCTGGGATTTGCTGCCTTTCACCATAAAAGGGGAAATTCTCCTTCACACCTCGTGCAGAGTGTGCGTGAGTCCGCAGGGAGTGGGAGAAGGGAACATCCGAGGAGGGAAGGCTGGAGAGGGTGTGGCCAGGAGGGAAAGGAGGTGGAGATCGTGTGACCGTGGGGACATGGGATGGGGTTGCAGGGATGTGGGGCTGGAGATGGGATGGGGCTGCAGGGATGTGGGGCTGGAGATGGGATGGGGCTGCAGGGATGTGGGGTCAGAGATGGGGTGGGGCTGCAGGGATGTGGGGCTGGAGATGGGATGGGGCTGCAGGGATGTGGGGCTGGAGATGGGATGGGGCTGCAGGGATGTGGGGTCTGGATGGGCAATGGGGCTGCAGGGATGTGGGGCTGGAGATGGGATGGGGCTGCAGGGATGTGGGGTCAGAGATGGGATGGGGCTGCAGGGATGTGGGGTCAGGGATGGGATGGGGCTGCAGGGATGTGCGGCTGGAGATGGGATGGGGCTGCAGGATGTGGGTCAGAGATGGGATGGGGCTGCAGGGATGTGGGTCAGGGATGGGATGGGGCTGCAGGATGTGGCGGGATGGGATGGGGCTGCAGGGATGTGGGGCTGGAGATGGGATGGGGGCTGCGGATGTGGGGTCAGGATGGATGGCTGCAGAGATGTGGGGCTGGAGATGGGATGGGGCTGCAGGGATGTGGGGTCAGGGATGGGATGGGGCTGCAGGGATGTGGGGCTGGAGGTGCAATGGGGCTGCAGGGATGTGGGGCTGATATCCTGACTAAGGAGGCAGTTCCGGTTTGAGAGGTGAAATTCCAGTCTGTGTTCCAGTAGAAGCACTGGATGCAGCTCCAGGAGGATCCACAGCCTTGTGGAGTTGCAAAAAACCCCAAAACCAAAGAGCCCCACCTGCCCCAAACCAGTCCCAGCTTCTCCTGGTGTTGTCAGTCCATGGAATTGTTCAGGATTCGACCCCAGGCTCCCGGGGTTCCTGGGAGTGCTGCAGGGCAGAGCAGCTGGCAGCCCACCTGGCACGGTGGGGAAGGCTGGATGGGGACAGGACAGAATTCCCAGTGGGAAGGGAGGGGCCGTGTCCTGCCCCAGAGCCAGGGAGTGAGGGGGACCCGTGGCTCCCCGAGGCAGCACCTGGGGACTTGCTGAGGTGTCCTGGGAGCAGTGCCAGCCTGGGGGCCTGTCCCATCGCAGGCAGGGCTGCTGTGGGATTTGCAGTTCTTGGTCCAGATGGAGACTGCCAGGCTCCAAGTAAATCCCGGGATTTACCGGGGTTTCCTGGCTGAGATGGGTGGGAGTGGTGATGGGATGGGGACGGGGGAGGGAGTGTGGATGGGGTCAGCCCCGGCCAGGGACCCCCGGGAGGGGACAGGAGCCTGCCGTGGCCACAGAACAGGGACATGGATTCATGGAATGGGTTGGGTGGGAAGGGACCCCAGAGCCCCTCCAGTGCCACCCCTGCCATGGCAGGGACACCTCCCACTGTCCCAGGTGCTCCAGCCCCAGTGTCCAGCCTGGCCTTGGCACTGCCAGGGATGCAGGGGCAGCCCCAGCTGCTCTGGGCACCCTGTGCCAGGCCTGCCCACCCTCCTGGGATGCTGGAGATCCAAAAAAGGGAGAAGGGGACCTCAGGGTGTGCTGAGGGCTGGGTGACATTGTTCAGGCATGGGGGGAGCTCACCTGGGGGTGTTTGTACCTGTGAGGAGCTCACCTGGCTGCAGCTGCTCCACCTGCCCCCCACGTGCAGCTCTTGTGCTTCTCTGTTCCCTTGTGTGTTTTTAATGGAATCATGGAATTGTTTGGGGTGGAAAATCGCTCAGGGCTCATTGAGTCCAACCATGCCCCAGCACTACCAAGGCCACCACTGACCCTGTCCCCAAGTGCCACATCACATGGCTTTGAAATCCCAACAGGGATGGCACTCCAAACCTCCCTGGGCACCTCTGCCAGGGCTGCACAGCCCTTTCCAGGAGAGAATTCCCCAAAATCCACCCTGAGCTCCCCTGGCCCAGCCTGAGGCCGTTCCCTCTGCTCCTGTCCCTGTTCCCTGGAGCACAGCCCGACCTCCCCTGGCTGTCCCCTCCTGGCAGGGACTTGTGCAGAGCCACAAGGTCCCCCTGAGCCTCCTTTGCTCCAGGCTCAGCCCCTGCCCAGCCCCCTCAGCCCCTCCTGGGGCTCCAGCCCCTTCCCAGAGCTCCCTGGCAGTGTCCAGGGCGTTCTGCTGCCTCTCTGCTGCCTCAGCCTCAGGAAGGACCCAGGCCCTTGGAGGTTCCTGCAGCACCAGGTGCCAGTGCTGGGAGCAGAGCTGAGGCTTTGGCACACAGGAATTCCCAGGATAACCCAGGCTAAGTCCTCCTGAGCCATTAGAAGCTTGTCTGAGGGTCAGTGACAGTGGCACCAGCCAGGCTGGGAGAGCTGGGGGTGCTCACCTGGAGAGGAGAAGGACAAGGCAGGGAGAGCTCAGAGCCCCTGGCAGGACCTGAAGGGGTTGCAGGAGAGCTGCAGAGGGACTGGGGACAAGGGACAGAGGGACAGGACACAGGGAATGGCTTCCCTCTTGCAGCCATCCCATTGTCTGTCCCTGAAGTCATTTCAATGGGATTATTGCACATTGTTTTCCTTGGCTCTGTTGCCTCATCCCAGCCCATGAGGGCTTTGGGGTTCATGGAATTTTCCAAGCACTGGGGTGGCTGGAAGGGAGTGACAGAAAAAGGGGGATAAAGTGGGAAAGTCACCGTGCACCACCCCAGAAAGCAAAGTCCTATCTCCTGGCCCTGGCTTTGGGCAAAAGGAGGATGAAGAAGGGGCTCTGGAGGAGCAGGGAGAGTCAGGAGCTGCTCACAGCTCTTGGATCTTTTCCCAGAAATGTTTGATGGAAAATGTGGACTCTTCTCCCCGAGTCTGGAACGAGAGACAGGGATGTGGTGGGCTCATCCTAGCTCCTGCTCCTGTCTGGGATGGGTGGGAGGGTGGGAATGGAAAGGTGGTGGGCTCATCCCAGCTCCTGCTCTGGTCTGGGATGGGTGGGAGGGAGGGAATGGGGAGGTGCTGGGCTCATCTCAAATCCTGCTCCTGTCTGGGATGGGTGGGAAGGAGGAAATGGGCGGGTGCTGGGCTCATCCAGTGCAGTTCCAGTGCTCCTTGTCTCGTTCTGGACAGATTTTGGGCATTTCTCCCACTTTTCAGTTGATCCAGGTATTCCCATCAGGAGCCTCCATGTCCTCCCTGCCTCTGGTGTCCACCCAGACCCCTGGGCAGGGGCTGTGCCCGTGTCTGAGCCCCTTTAGCCCAGAGTGCTCTTGGCCCCGCTGTTTTCCTGAGCCCCATCATCCTGGAGTGCTCTTGGCCCCGCTGTTTTCCCAGCCCCATCATCCTGGAGTGCTCTTGGCCCCGCTGTTTTCCCAGCCCCATCATCCTGGAGTGCTCTTGGCCCCGCTGTTTTCCCAGCCCCTTTAGCCCGGAGTGCTCTTGGCCCCGCTGTTTTCCCAGCCCCATCATCCTGGAGTGCTCTTGGCCCCGCTGTTTTCCCAGCCCCATCATCCTGGAGTGCTCTTGGCCCCGCTGTTTTCCCAGTCCCATCATCCTGGAGTGCTCTTGGCCCCGCTGTTTTCCCAGCCCCATCATCCTGGAGTGCTCTTGGCCTCGCTGTTTTCCCAGCCCCATCATCCCGGAGTGCTCTTGGCCCCGCTGTTTTCCCAGCCCCATCATCCTGGAGTGCTCTTGGCCCCGCTGTTTTCCCAGCCCCTTTAGCCCGGAGTGCTCTTGGCCCCGCTGTTTTCCCAGTCCCATCATCCCGGAGTGCTCTTGGCCCCGCTGTTTTCCCAGCCCCATCATCCCGGAGTGCTCTTGTCCCCGCTGTTTTCCCAGCCCCATCATCCCGGAGTGCTCTTGGCCCCGCTGTTTTCCCAGCCCCATCATCCCGGAGTGCTCTTGGCCCCGCTGTTTTCCTGAGCCCCATCATCCTGGAGTGCTCTTGGCCCCGCTGTTTTCCCGGAGCCTTTGGGCTCGGTGCCGGTTCCCGTTCCCGTGCGCTCGCACCGCCGTCGCTCCGTGCCTGCAGCGGTCCCAGCAGGCCTGGGATGTGTCTGTGGGGTTTATCCCAGCCCTGGCTCTATCCCAGCCCCGTGTGCCCACGCAGGGATTATCCCCAGGGCTCTGGGATCATCCCCAGGGCTCTGGGATCATTCCTGCCTCTGGGAATGTCGCTTCTGCTCTGGGACGGGGCGCGGGGGGGTCTCTCCCATCCTTCCTCCCCCAAGCTCTGTGCATCCAAACCAGCCTTAATCCTTAATCCATGTCCAAGTTTGGAATGCCTGCAGTGTGTTTGCCCCGTTTTCTGGCTGTTAGCCGGTGGTTTGGGGCTTTTAGGTGGTTTTTTTGCTGGGACTGGTGTGTCTGGAACCAGCTGTCCTGCTGAAATCCCCAGGGGACAGGGTCAGCACGGGCATCACTCAATATTCCTGAAAATCCAGGCTGGACAGGAAGCTGACATTGGAGAAAATGTTTGAATTTTTAGTGTTTCTGCTGAATTTATTGTTAATTCCCATTTTTTGGTGTTTTTCAATAGTTTGTTGCTCATTTTCCCCTGACCTTTGCCCCATGTCTGGCTTGGTTTTACCCGTATGTCATCTTGGTGGTTTGGGGTTGTTTATTTTATTGTTGAACTCTTTAATGGTTGTTTTTTGTCCAGCTTGGTAAATCCCAAGATGGTTTGGCTGAACGGGGGGTCAGTCACTTGTTGAGGGATTGGAAAAACCTAAACCTACGCCAGAGATGGGATTTATTTGGGTCAAATTCCAAGTGCTTTTTCTGGGAAATCAGGGTTTTGCTGTGGGGGAAGTGAAGCAGTTTGGGGCAGAGAGGTGGCCATGCCCAAGCCCCTGGGACAGTGGGAGGTGTCCCTGCCATGGCAGGGGTGGCACTGGCGGGGCTCTGGGGTCCTCTCCCACCCAGCCCGTTCCAGGATTCCAGGATTCTCAGTTTTCTGGCAGAGCAGCAGCAGAGATGAGTGTTTGCTCTCTCAGGTCTGAGCTGTCGTTCCAAGGCTGGAAGCTCCATGTGTGGAATGTGCCAGGCACATCCGTGAGGAGCACTCCTGCTCCAGCTGGATTCTCCTCTGCTCCACAGCACGGGCAGTTCATCTTGCTTGCTCCACTGAAGCTTTGCTGTCTTCTTCAAAGTCAAAGTGGTCCAGGGATTTCAGTTGAGTTCTTTTGGGAAATGAGGGATTTTAGGCTGGTGGAGGTGGAGGAGCTCCTCAAGTCACATGGAACTCTTCCAGCCTTGTCCTCTGCTGTCCAGGATCCCCTCCAGGGCGGCTCCCAGGTGTGTGAGGGCCCAGCCCCTGCCCGGCTCTGTTGGCTTTGGGTGGAGGAGCAGAGCTGTGTTTCCTTCTGGGAAGGATCCCATGGGGCTGTGATTCCCAGCCCTTCCCGTCAAACAGAGCCTCTGCCCCTGGCCCAGGTGTGGTGTGCCTCGGGGTCATGGAATCCTGGAATGGGTTGGGTGGGAAGGGACCCCAGAGCCCCTCCAGTGCCACCCCTGCCATGGCAGGGACACCTCCCACTGTCCCAGCCTGCTCCAGCCCCAGTGTCCAGCCTGGCCTTGGGCACTCCAGGGATCCAGGGGCAGCCCCAGCTGCTCTGGCAGTTCCAGCCCAGGCAGGAATTCCTCATTGCCCAGATCCCATCCATGCCTGCCCTCTGGCAGTGGGAGCCATTCCCTGGGTGCTGTCCCTGCAGGCCTTGTCCCCAGTCCCTCTGCACTTGGCAAACTGCATTCTTCAGGAACTGCCACTAAAATGGGGAATTTCAAGTCATGTTTTGTATGTTTTTCTTCCCAATATCCCATCTACATCTCCCCTCTTCACTCTACCCCTGGGATGAGCTGGGAAGGGCCCCATGTCCTGCTGGGCTCCAGGAGCCAGGGTCGGGCTGGGAGCAGCTCCAGGGACAGGTCTGCAGGTGAATCCTGGAACATCCTGAGCTGGAAGGGAGCACAGGGATCACAGATCCAGCTCCTGGCCCTGCACAGACACCCCAGCGATCCCAGGGAGGGGATTGCATCCCTGGGAGGGGAGCTCTGGCAGCCCCAGGCCGTGCCCATTTCTCAGGGAGCCTGGGCAGTGCCCAGCACCCTCTGGGGCAGAACCACTTGGCTCTGTGACCTTGGGACTCATCCCAGCCTGTTCCAGCCTTCCCAGATAATCCATGAGGGGGGATGAGGTGGGTTTGGGGGAGCTGGGTGTTGGTGGGATGCACTGGGAGCAGAATCTGCTGGGAATGTGCTAATCCTGGGAATCCCTGGCAGGGCTCGGAGCTGGCAGCACTTCCTGGTGCTTCCATTCCCATCTCTCTGCTTATTCCCAAGGATCAGAGGTGAGGAGCTGCTCCAGGTCACTGGGACAGGACTGGGACCACAACTGGGGTTGTGTGCCATGGGGTTTTGGGGAGCAGGGTGGGCATTCCTGAGCCTGGGCAGAGCAGGGTGGGCATTCCCGAGCCTGGGCAGAGCAGGGCTCCTCTCCAGGCTCTAGGGCTGCTGGTGCTCCACTGGAGCTGTACCTGCTTCAGAAAATTCCCTGGTTCTCTGGGAAGTGCTGATGAGGAAGCTGAGGGCTCCAGGGCAGGATCATTTCCCCATCCTGGAGCAGTCTGTGGTCAGTGGGGTTTCAGTTCCCCTTGGATTCAGCCTCTTCCTCCTCCTGCACCCTCTGCTGTTCCTGCTGCCCCAGGAGAGGCAGATCCGTGGTGAGGGCTGTCCCTCCTGGAGGGGATTCCCTTCTGCAGCACAGATCCTGTGAGGAGCGGTGAGGGAGCTGGGCAGGGGCTGAGCCTGGAGCAGAGGAGGCTCAGGGGGGACCTTGTGGCTCTGCACAAGTCCCTGCCAGGAGGGGACAGCCAGGGGGGTCGGGCTGTGCTCCAGGGACAGGGACAGGAGCAGAGGGAACGGCCTCAGGCTGGGCCAGGGGAGCTCAGGGTGGATTTTGGGGAATTCCCTCCTGGAAAGGGCTGTGCAGCCCTGGCACAGGGGTGGAGTCCCGTCCCTGCTGGGATTTCAGAGCCGTGTGGATGTGACATTTGGGGACATGCACAGTGGTGTTCTCGGGGAATTCTCACAGTTCCCAGATTGACGGGACATTTCCTCCCCTGTCAGTTCTGGTGGCTCTGGCACTGCCGAGCCCGGCTGAGGCCCCTGTGGAAGCTGACCCCATTCCCACTTCTCCATTCCTACCCTGTAGTTCCTGTCCCTGTCCCTGTCCCTCCCTGCAGGGCTCCCCCCTGGACGTGCCACGCTCCGCCCTGCAGCCGCTGCCTGTGTGGGACACAGGGAACAAAAGCTCCTTCTGCCCTCGTGGGAGATGTTGATGCTGGCAGAGGCTGGGTGGAAATGATCCCTGCAGGGTCAAGACAAACTGAGGCAGGGCTTGGATCATTCCCTGTGCCCTGGCAGCACGGAGCAGGGAGGGACTTGGGCACCCACGTGTGATCCATGAGGGCCAGCCCTGGCTGGGGTTCGGGTTTGGGGTTTCCCTCTGTCCTTGGCTGCTCTGCAGGGAATTGCCCAGCACAGACAGGACTGGGGCTGGCACTGAGGCCTTTTGTCCTGGAGCTTGGAGCTGCTCTCTGCCTGGATCCTGTTCCACTGTCCCTCTGTGTCCCTTTGCCTGTTGGGAACAGCTCTGCTCTGGAGCTGGGCTGGGAAAGCTGGGAATGTTCACCTGGAGGGGAGAAGGATCCAGGGAGAGCTCAGAGCCCCTGGCAGGGCCTGGAGGGGCTCCAGGAGAGCTGCAGAGGGACTGGGGACAAGGCCTGCAGGGACAGCACCCAGGGAATGGCTCCCACTGCCAGAGGGAAGGCATGGATGGGATCTGGGCAATGAGGAATTCCTGCCTGGGCTGGAATTGCCAGAGCAGCTGGGGCTGCCCCTGGATCCCTGGCAGTGCCAAGGCCAGGCTGGACAGTGGGGCTGGAGCAGCCTGGGACAGTGGGAGGTGTCCCTGCCATGGCAGGGGTGGCACTGCAGGGGCTCTGGGGTCCCTTCCCACCCAAACCATTTCGTAATTCCCACATATTTTTCCCACAGGGCAGAAGGGGCCATGGGAGCAGCTGGGGCTGTTTTTAGGCCGTGGGTAAATGTTGGCATCCCCATAATTATCACCCAGGGTGGCAGTGGAGCTGGGAATGGCTCCCCTGGGAAGCAGCTGGAATTTGGCATCAGGTAAAAATAGCAGAGGTTCCTCCCCAAAATGCTTTTTGCAGATCTGGCCAGGGGACCATGGCTGGACACCAGGATCCTCCTCCCAGGAGAGCTGAGCCACAGCACCCACCCGGCTCCAGGTCCTGCAGTCAGGGAGGCATGGAATGGGTTGGGTGGGAAGGGACCCCAGAGCCCCTCCAGTGCCACCCCTGCCATGGCAGGGACACCTCCCACTGTCCCAGGCTGCTCCAGCCCCAGTGTCCAGCCTGGCCTTGGCACTGCCAGGGATGCAGGGGCAGCCCCAGCTGCTCTGGCAATTCCAGCCCAGCCAGGAATTCCTCATTCCCAAGATCCCATCCATGCCTGCCCTCTGGCAGTGGGAGTCATTCCCTGTGTGCTGTCCCTGCAGGCCTTGTCCCCAGTCCCTCTGCAGCTCTCCTGGAGCCCCTCCTGGACATTTTGCCCCCAGCTGGGTGTCACTGTCACCTGGCTGCCCTTGGTGGACCCCCAGAGGATGTGAGGTCCAAAGGACTTTTGGAGGTCACCTGGGATCCCTGGAAGCAGCTCCTGGGCCGTCACAGCTTCCAGTTTTCCTGGAGGGCTCCTCCAAAGGGACCTCTGGCTCCGGCCCCGTGTGGGTGGTGGTTTGAGGTGGTTTGAGGTGGTTTGAGGGGTTGTGGGGCTGCGTCCTGCAGGGATTTATGGAACCCCTTCCTGCTGCAGCCTGGCTGGGTGAGCAGTGGCAGCTGCAGGCCGTGGCCGTGTCCCCTGCCAGGAACGCTCGGGGCCGGCGGCGCTTTCCTGCGCCCAGCTCTCGGAAGCAGGCGGGGTTTTTTTAATTTAATTACTTCCTCTTCTGCCTTAATGTTTCCAAAGATAAACACAGCTCTCCCTTGGAACAGGGTCAGGGAACAGCTGGGCTCTGCCCAGGCTGTGCCGAGCCCGCTCCCAGGCACAGCTTTGGGTGGAGGTGGTGGGCATCTCCCGGGATCTGACCCTGCCAGGACAGCAGGGATTCCATGCCGGGAATCCCTCTGCCTGCTCTCTCTTCACCCACCACTCCTGCATCCTGGGATCTTCCCTGGGGCACGTGCTGAGTGCCATCCCAAAAGTGCTGGCTGTGGGCAGGATCCACGTGGATCTTCCTGCAGGATCTGGGGTGTTGGGAGAGCAGAGAACCCCACATTCCACAGGCTCCCTGGATTTTCCAGCCGCACTGTGTGCCAGGGACTTGCCAGCGTTCCTGATCCCTGCGAGTCTGCACCCCCAGCTCCTGGCAGGGCACCTGGCACTGCCCCTGGGCTGTGTGCAGAGAGAGATGGCTCTCTCCAACATTTCTCCTCCATTTGAGGGGGATTTGGGAGAGGTTGGGAGGGGTTAGGAAGAGGTTTGAGGAATAATGACATCCAGGGACAGGACTGGTGTGAGCCAGGTGGGGGGATCAGCCCTGATCCCTCCTTCACCTGCCTCATTTCAGCTTCCTACAAACACCCTCACCCAGAGCCTCCCATTGCTCCCTGAATTCCATAGGGAATGGGAGCCGTGCTCCCTGGAAGTGCCATGCTGGGCGTGTCCCCGGGTCCAGCTCCCAGTGCTGGCCAGGGGTGACACCCCCTGCTGCTGCTCCAGGATGTTGGAACTGAGAGTGAGTGACCCCGGGCTGGAGGGCTTTGCCTCCCGTGGGAAGCGTTCCGTGGCTGGATGGAGTTTTTCCAGCCTGGAATTGCATGCAGACAGTTTGTTTCCTCACCCAGCTCTGTGTCCCAGGCTGTGGGTGATCCTTATCTTCCCTGGGTGATCCTTATCTTCCTTGTGTCCAGCAGGTCAAGCACATCCTCAGGCATCACCGAGATGACCATTAAACAGGGAGTGAGGCCCTTATTCCCAAGTTTTTCCCTTTTTTTTAGCTGCACTCAGGAATTGCTGTTCCAGGTGTGACTTTGGGAGACTTTTGCCCCAATTCCCCTCCAAATCCCTTTGGCCAAGCCAGAGGTGTCCCTGCCACCCTGCTCCTGCAGGGCTCCTGCTGTCTGGGAAGGGCTGTGTCCTTCCCAAGCTCCTTGTCCCATGGGATTGCACTAAAACTTGGAGAGAACCATGAGTGGGAAATTATTCCTTGGGATTTTGCATGTCCCATTCTGGGGGCACAGCAGCCGTGCCACAGGGGGATGTGGCCTTGGGGACAGCTGGAGGGGACACTGGGGGTCCGGTAAGTGCCACTTCTCCGTGGAAGGAGTTGTCCAGCACTGGAACAGGGATTCCATTGCCCAGGGAGGTTTGGAGTGCCCATCCCTGGAGGTGTCCAAGGGATTCCTGGAGGTGGCACTCAGGGCTCCGGGCTGGGGACAAGGTGGGCATTGGGCACAGCTGGGACTCAGTGATCCCAAAGGGCTTTTCCAGCCTCAGGGGTCCCGGGATTGGCAGAGGGAGCTGCCAGCACCTGCCGTTGGTGCTGGTGGTGACAGGGCTGTCCCATGCCATGCTGGTGGCCAGGGCTGGGACAGGGGCTGTGTGCTCGCCCTGGGCTGGGTGGGCTTTCGTGGCGGTGGCTGGAGCAGCGGGGCCACCCCAGCCCCACAAACGGCCCCTTTGTTCCCTCCATAGAAAGGCCATTCTCGGGGACACGTCACAGGGAACAGAGGCTCCTTTGTCCCCACAGCAGACACTCGGGTGTTGTTCTGGGTGGGCTTGGGGGCGGGGGGCTGCAGGGCTGGGCTGGGCTGGGATGGCTCATCCCTGTCTGTGCCTTATTCCTGCTCTTTGGGAGGGAGGCAGCAGCTGGTGGCCAGGGCTGGGATAGCCCAGCTCCCCACTCAGGTGATGATTCCTGGTGAACAGAGGGGTGAAGGGTGGGCTGTCTGTCCTCTGGTTGGTGTGACATGTCTGGAATCATGGAATCATGGAATGGTTTGGTGGGAAGGGACGTCAAACCCCATCCAGTGCCACCCCTGCCATGGCAGGGACACCTTCTACTGTCCCAGAGTGCCCAGTGCCCCTAAAGGGGCTCCAGGAGAGCTGCAGAGGGACTGGGGACAAGGCCTGCAGGGACAGCACACAGGGAATGGCTCCCACTGCCAGAGGGCAGGCATGGATGGGATCTTGGGAATGAGGAATTCCTGGCTGGGCTGGAACTGCCAGAGCAGCTGGGGCTGCTCCTGGATCCCTGGAGTGTCCAAGGCCAGGCTGGGCACTGGGGCTGGAGCAGGCTGGGACAGTGGGAGGTGTCCCTGCCATGGCAGAGGTGGCATTGGAGGGCTCTGGGGTCCCTTCCCACCCAAACCATCCCAGGATTGTGGTGGAGATGTGGGAAAGGGGATGCAGCTCCTGGACATGACTGGAGGGATGACAGGAGGTGGTCACAGGGGTTTGGGGCTGGACTGGCATGGCATGGCATGGCATGGCAAGGCACCATCCCAGGCCATCACCCCCTGGTGTGGCACACAGCCTGAGCCTGTCTGGGAGCTCCCCGTGTTCCCTCAGGCTTTTCCTGCCTCTGGAGCTTCCTGCTGGTGCCGGTGCCATGCAGGGCAGGTGCTGCAGCCAGGCCTGGCCCAGGCCCAGCTCTGGGGCTGTGCCACTCCCAGATCCTGGGGAATTCCAGGGGGAGCTGCAGGAGCCCCAGTGCCAGGCTTTGATCCTGCCGTGCCCCCCTGGTGTGTCCCAGCAGCTGAGCGGGGCAGGTTTGGTCCTTGGGCCCACCTGGGCTGGCAGTGGCTGCTGGTGACAAATCCCACTGGCTCCATCGGCGTGGGAATGTCCTGCACAGGGCTTCCCTGGGGACAGGGCTGTTCTCTTCTGACACCATGGATTCATGGAGTCAGGTTGGAAAAGCTCTCCCAGATGATTGAATCCAACCCTTCGTAGCACTGCCAAGGCCACCGCTGACCCTGTCCCCAAGTGCCACATCCACACGGCTCTAAAATCCCAGCAGGGATGGGGACCCACCACTGCCCTGGGCAGCTGTGCCAGGGCTGCACAGCCCTTTCCAGGAGAGATTTCCTCATTATCCACCCTGAGCTCCCCTGGCCCAGCCTGAGGCCGTTCCCTCTGCTCCTGTCCCTGTTCCCTGGAGCACAGCCCGACTCCCCTGGCTGTCCCCTCCTGGCAGGGACTTGTGCAGAGCCACAAGGTCCCCCCTGAGCCTCCTTTGCTCCAGGCTCAGCCCCCTCCCAGCTCCCTCAGCCCTCCTGGGGCTCCAGCCCCTTCCCAGCTCCATTCCCTGGACACGCTCCAGCCCCTCCAGGGCTCTCCTGGCAGGAGGGGCCCAGAGCTGCCCCCACGATTCCGGGGGTCCCTCGGCAGGGCCAGCACAGGGGACAGTCCCTGCCCTGGGGCCCTGCCCACAGCCCAGGGGCCATCGGCCTCCTGCCCCCCTGGGCTGACATTCCAGCCTGGCAGTGCCTCCCTGCTCTGGCTGTGTGCCAGGCCCTGGCAGGAGCCACCACTCAGTGCACAGGTAGGACAGAGTGACTGGGGGATCAGGGAGTCCCAGGGGTGGTCTTGTGGGAAGGGACCTCAAACCCCTGCAGTGCCACCCCTGCCCTGGCAGCGATCCCTTCCCTGTGCCAGGCTGCTCCAGCCCCAGTGTCCAGCCTGGCCTGGGGTGTTTGCAGGGATGGGGCTGGCAGCACTCCTCTCTGCCTGCCTTGGTGCTGGTTGATGCAATCGCTCCCCGGGCTTGCAGGGCATTTCCCAATCCCTGTTTGGTGCTGCCCCAGGGATTCATGGATCCTGCCTCGTTCCAAGAGCCCCAGCAGGGCCCTGCTCTGGGCAGGGCTGGGCCTCGTTCCCTGTGCTGGGCTGGGCTGGGGTCAGAGCTCAGCTCTGAGTGCCCTTGGCAGCAGGTCCAGGTCCTGGCAGGTTGTGTGGCCTTGTGCCTGCTCTGTCTCTGCCTTTGCAGGAGCCACCTCAGAGAGTCCAGGCAGGGCTTTGCAGCACCAAGGATTTTCTGGTGCTGTAAAGCTGCTGAATTTATAAATAATTCCTGCAGTGAGAAGCTCTCGGAAGCCTCAGCTGATGCTTCCAGGCAGGCATGAGGCTGCCCCTGGACCTGGTGGAGCTGGAGAATCATTAGTGGTGTGAAATGAATGTTTCTGGAATAATTTAATGTATCTGAAGTAACTGGATGTTTCCAAAGTGATTCCACACTCTCCTGGCTGGACATCACCTCCAGGTTGGAGCCTGGGGGCAAGGAGGGCTGGAACAGCTCTGGCTCCTGTGGGGAGGACTTGGAATTGTGGAATAGTTTAGGATAGAAGGGACCTTAAATCTCATCCAGTTCCATGGCAGGGACACCTCCCACTGTCCCAGGTGCTCCAGCCCCAGTGTCCAGCCTGGCCTTGGGCACTGCCAGGGATGCAGGGGCAGCCCCAGCTGCTCTGGTGACCTGTGCCAGCTCCAGCTGAGCTGTGTTGTCTGAACTTTGTGCTCCCCTGGATGATTTCATCCCGAATTTCCAAGGTTCAGGGGTGTGGGAGTCGTGTCCCAGCCTGCAGAGGAGCCGTTCCTGGGGACTGGCCGGACCAGTGGTCCCGTGCTGCTGGTGAAACTCCTCCAGTCACCTGGGAGTGGAGGGTGTCAGGTGTGGGGGGTGGGACAGGGCTTGTTCCAGACAAGCTCCTTTGCCTCAAATCCCTGTGAAAATTCCCTTCTCTCTCTCTCTGTCGCATCCAGCTCCTCAGGAAAAGGAGACTCAGGGCTGCCCCCAGCCCTCCCTGCACTCCTGAAAGGTGCCTGTGCCCAGCTGGGCTGGGCTCTGTCTCCAGCAGCACTGACACAGCCAGAGCTCACAGCCCCGAGCTGGGCCAGGGCAAATCCAGGCTGGAGAGCAGGAAAAAGCTTTTCCAGCAAGGGGAGAAAGTTCTGCCATGGCTGCCCGGGGAGGGGGTGCAGTGCCCATCCCTGGGGGTGTTTGACCAGCCTGGATGTGGCACTGGGTGCCAGGCTCTGGCTGAGCCCTTGGGGCTGGCCTGGACTCTGTGACACTGAAGGTCTCTGCCATCCCAGAGATTGTGTGAATTCTGTGAAAGGGCTGCAGGAGCTGCTGCAGGGCAGGCTCCCTGCCCAGACCCCGCGGCTACCCCGGAGCAGGACCTGCCTGTGGGGCTGCCGTGCTCCGACTGTGAATCCCCTGGGATTTTCCAGGGAGGGTGGGCACCTCCTGCAGGCTCTGGGAGCACGGCAGGCCCGGCAGGCAGAGGCCTGGCTGCTCTGTGTGCAGGGCTGAGGCACAGCTCAGCTCTGCTCCCACCGTTCAGGGCGCAGGGGGACGCGCTGGCGTGTCCGTGACCCGTGTCCGGAGCAGCGCCGTTCCCGGCAGCGTCCCCCGGCCTGCCAGCGCTCCCAGCCGGGGTCATCCGGTGCCGTGGCTCAGCCCCGTGTTTACCTCTGGGCTTATTTAGAATTTCCTGTATCACAACAACATCCCGTGACCTTCCAGCGCGGCCCGGGGCAGGGCCGGGCTCCCCCAGGTGTCCCCGGCCCTGCAGGAGCGCAGGAAGGATGGAGCAGCAGCTGCCTGCCGGCCGAGGTTCACAGGCACACGTGCTTTCCCAGGAATCTCCAGCTTTCCCAGGGATCTCAGCTGGGATGGCAGGAGAATGCATGGGGCAGGTCCAGCTCTCCCGGGCAGGAAGGGACGCGCCGATCCCGATATGGAGCTGAATGGTGGGAAGTGGGAAAGCTGGGATCAGGCTGCCCGGGACACAGCTGAGGGAAGTGCTGGATTCCTGAGTCAGGCTGTTGGTGACAGTCCCTAAAATCAGGATGTACCTGCCTGCAGCTGGCTGAAGGGTGGCAGCTCCTGGCTCTGGGAAAACTTCGGGAGTCGAGGTTCCCATTGTTCTGAACAGCCCTTGGAATGATTTCTGTTTGTGTCGAGGATGATGAGCCTGAGACCCCCCAGCCCTGGGCTGAGCCCAGTGGGCAGCAGGGCAGGGGGCATCCTGCCCCTGTGCCCCCTCAGGTGGGACCCCACCTGCAGAGCTGCCCCAGCCCTGGGGACACAGCAGCAGCACCTGGAGCTGCTGGAGAGAGCCCAGAGGAGGCCCCGGAGCTGCTCCAGGGCTGGAGCCCCTCAGTTCCCAGGGATCCAGGCTGGGAGAGCTGGGGGTGCTCACCTGGAGAGGAAAAGGATCCAGGGAGAGCTCAGAGCCCCTGGCAGGGCCTGAAGGGGCTCCAGGAGAGCTGCAGAGGGCCTGGGGACAAGGCCTGCAGGGACAGCACCCAGGGAATGGCTCCCACTGCCAGAGGGCAGGCATGGATGGGATCTGGGCAATGAGGAATTCCTGCCTGGGCTGGAATTGCCAGAGCAGCTGGGGCTGCCCCTGGATCCCTGGCAGTGCCCAAGGCCAGGCTGGACACTGGGGCTGGAGCAGCCTGGGACAGTGGGAGGTGTCCCTGCCATGGCAGAGGTGGCACTGGAGGGGCTCTGGGGTCCCTTCCCACCCAACCCATTCCGTGATTTTGTGGTCTATCCATTCCCCTTTAACTGAGGACATTGCAGCAAAGCCGTGGCAGGGCTGGATGTGGAGAGCACAGCTTGGAGCAGTAATCCTGACGTGTGGATCTCAAGGGATTTTCCTGTCTGGAGCTTGAGCCGAGCCCTTGGCACTGGGAGTGGGCAGCCTTTGGCCAGGGCTGGGATCACTCGGGGCCAGGGCTGCCTCCAGGGGGACGTGGGGATCGAGCTGGGACAGAGCAGGGACGTGGTGACAGAGCAGGGACGTGGTGACAGAGCAGGGACGTGGTGACAGAGCAGGGCTGTGGTGTCACAGCCCGTGGCCAAGCAGGATCTGGTTGACCCCATCCCTGTGGATATTTGGTGCCCAGTTTGGCTCCAGCCTTTCCATTTTGGGCCCAGGGCTATAAATGGCCCCTTTCCCTTTCCTTTTCTCTCTCCCTGCTAAATCCAGCTGTGGCTGCCAGGCGGTGAGCAGGACCCTGGGGACTGGTCTGGGCTCCGAAAATAGCCCTTCCCTGGGGCTCCTCCTGCATTCCCAGCTCCATTCCATGGCCAGGACCCAGCTCCCAGAGTGGGAGAGGCCCCAGGTGGTCCCTGGAAATGGATAATCCCTCCCTCTGGAAGGGGCTGGAAGGAGCCCCCTCTCCCCACCATGGGGCTGTCTGCCTTCGTGGCTGGGCCAGAATCCTTGGGGTTTGTGGTTCCCAGCTGGATCCAGGAGCGGCTCTGTCTCTGGAGCAGCATGAGCAGTGTGGGAGCCCTTCCCGGCCTGGCAGGGTCTGTGACAGGAGCACTTGGTGGCACTGTCACCTCGGGCTGTCCCAGAGCCAGCTGCTCCCGCGGTGCCCGCCTGGCCTGCTGGGCCTTTTCCAGGCTGTCCATGGGAACCAGCAGGATTTAGGGTCTGGAATGGTGTGGGCTGGGGGGCAGGTGAGGGTTTGGAGTGCTCCCAGTGCTCCATAAAGCCCGGGGAAGCAGGAGCTGCCAGGACCCCAAAAGCAAACCCCGGGCAGGGTTGTCTGGGGAAAGGCCAGAGGGGAGAGGAGGAGCAGGGAGTGCAGCTCAGAGTGGGGGGTGCTGTCTGTGCTGGGATCACAGGGAAGGAAGTTCTGGCTGGAGAGGAACTGGAGTTCCTGCTCCAGTACTGCTCCCACCTCAGAGAAGGCTCTGGGAGCTGTTTGCTCCAGGATTCCTTGGAAACTCTGCTGTTCCCTGCTGGAGGGGGCAGTGCTGCTCGGCCTGGAAGGAGCCTGTGCTGCCCCATCCATGGAGAGCTGGAGCACCCCGGGGTTCCAGCTGGGCATTCCCGGTGGGTGGGGGTACCTGCTGCCCTCTAATCCCATCTTGTCTCCACAGGGAGCGGGGATGGACAGGGCCAGATCCTGCAGCGCTTCCCGGAGAAGGACTGGGAGGACAACCCCTTCCCACAGGGCATCGAGCTGGTGAGTGGCTGGGGACCCACGGGTGACACTGGGGGTGACTCTGGGACACATCCCATGGGGTCTGACTGGGGGGCTGGGAAGGAGCAGTTCCCTCCTGCCCTGGGTGCATCTCCAGCTGTGGAACTCTCCAGAAACAGTGGGATGGATCCAGCATGGGCTCCCCTCCTGGCCTCCTGCTACCCCTCCTCTTTTGGGATGCTGGAATGCCTCCTGGAGGAGCCATGGATGCAGCCTTAGTGTCCACAGCCTCCCAGGAGAATGCCCAGGCCTTTCACAGGATCACATGGAATCACACGGAATCACAGGATCACACAGAATCACACAGAATTCACAGAGTCACACAGAATTCACACAATCACACAGAGTCACACAGAATTCACACAATCTCATGGAATCACACACAATCACACAGAATTCACACAATCCCTGGGTTGGGAGAGACCTTCAGTGTCACAGAGTCCAGGCCAGCCCCAAGGGCTCAGCCAGAGCCTGGCACCCAGTGCCACATCCAGGCTGGTCAAACACCCCCAGGGATGGGCACTGCACCCCCTCCCCGGGCAGCCATGGCAGAACTTTCTCCCCCTTGCTGGAAAAGCTTTTTCCTGCTCTCCAGCCTGGATTTGCCCTGGCCCAGCTCGGGGCTGTGAGCTCTGGCTGTGTCAGTGCTGCTGGAGACAGAGCCCAGCCCAGCTGGGCACAGGCACCTTTCAGGAGTGCAGGGAGGGCTGGGGGCAGCCCTGAGTCTCCTTTGCTGCAGGCTGAGCACCCCAGCTCCTGTTGCCCTGCCTGAGGCTGGATCCCAGGGCCGGGGCCTGGGTGTGCCCAGCCCTCTGGACGCTGTCAGCGGCTCTTGGGAGTGCTTTGGGATCAGCTCAGAGCTGGGACATTCCTGGGATGTGGAGCTGTGGGGATCCTCCAGATCATCCAGGGGCGTGGGATTGTTCCCCTCCCCTGGATAATCTCCCCATTGCTCAGCTGGAGTGGGAGCTCTTCCCAATCCCTGCCCTGTGCCCAGGAGCTCCAGGGACCCTGGGGGAGGAGCTGGAGCTCCATTCCAGTGAGAAGGCTGGGCTGGGACAGGCCTGCAGGCTGAGCCCTCTGGAAGCTGCTCCATTCCCCCTGGAGTTCATGGAATCATGGATTTATTGGGGTTGGAAAATCCCTCTGAGCCCATTAAGTGCAATCAGTGGTGCCAAGGCCACACTGCCCATGTCCCCAAGTGCCACATCCACATGGCTTTGAAAGCCTTGCAGGGATGGGGACTCCAGCGCTGCCCTGGGCAGCTGTGCCAGGGATGGACATCCTTTTAGGTGGGATCTTGGGAAGGAATTCCTGGCTGGGAGGGTGGGCAGGCCCTGGCACAGAATTCCCAGAGCAGCTGGGGCTGCCCCTGGATCCCTGGCAGTGGCCAAGGCCAGGCTGGACGTTGGGGCTTGGAGCAGCCTGGGACAGTGGGAGGTGTCCCTGCCCATCATCACTGGGGTCGCTGGCTCCTCATCCCATTGTTTCTGGGATCAGCAGTGTCCAGCTCCTCTGCCCATCACGTGTCTCCTGGAATTCCAGCACAATTTGGGACCTTTCTGTGCTGTTTAATCTGAGGCAAAAACACACATTTATTTTTACATATATTTTTATTTTTCTGCTCTGCGTTTCCTGGTGTCTGCAGGGACTTGGGAACTGTCCCAAGCAGGAGCAAAGCAGCTTTTTTTCCCAAGGGTCAAACTGTCCAGCCAAAAAATCCTTGGAATTTAAACAATTGGAGCCCTGTGCTGTTGGGAGCCAGGGGTGGCTCCAGGGCTTCCCACAAACTCTCGGAGTGTCCTGGGGGAGCAGCACGTGGGGCTGCTCCGAAGGCAGCTCGGGAAATCCGCGGGAGCCCGTCCCGGGGGTCGGGAGGGATGTGCCACTGCGGTCAGGGCTGATCCTCCTCGACAGCTTTTTGGGGAAGGAAGCATTTCCCAGGGTGTGCAGGGAGGTGGCCTTGGGAGCTCCTGGCCGTGCGCAGTGTCCGGCGGCAATTCCCAGCAGAAATTTCTCATTTTAGTGGATCGAGTTCCTCTGGGGATGGGCACAGCGTGTGGATAAATCACCCTGGGAGCCTCGCCCTGCAGAGCCCTGGGAGCTGCCTGGTGGGGGCGTTCCAGGGAGAGGGCATTCCCAGTTCAGCCCAGGGTCTCTGCTGGAACAGGGGATCCAGGTGGGAACGGAGATTCCTGTAAATCCAGGGGCTCCCTGTGCTCCAGTGGCTCTCAGGGCCATTCCCACTCTCCCTTTTGGATCCTTCCTCAGCACTGGGCTTTAAGACCTTCCATGCCATGATCCCACAGGTCTGCTGGACTCAGTGTGGGATTTTCCATGTCCTGAGGCAGCTCTGGGATGGTTTTGGCACCTGCTGGGTGTGTCCAAGCCTTCAGACCTGCTCCAGCTCTGCCAGCATTCCAGGGCATCCAGCAGCTTCCAGGGCCTGGAGGGGCTCCAGGAGAGCTGCAGAGGGACTGGGGACAAGGCCTGCAGGGACAGGAGCCAGGGAATGGCTCCCAGTGCCAGAGGGCAGGCATGGATGGGATCTGGGCAATGAGGAATTCCTCATTGTCTGGGCTGGAACTGCCAGAGCAGCTGGGGCTGCCCCTGGGTCCCTGGCAGTGCCAAGGCCAGGCTGGACACTGGGAGGTGTCCCTGCCATGGCAGGGGTGGCACTGGAGGGGCTCTGAGGTCCCTCCCACTGTCCCAGGCTGCTCCAGCCCCAGTGTCCAGCCTGTCCATCCCATTCCCCAGGTGTTTCCCTCCCCTGGCAGGTGGATCCTGGGGCTGGCAGCCACAGCCCAGCCCTCGGAGCCTGCAGCTTTTTGGGGAACACTCCAGAGGGAGGAGAGGCACCACCACACTCCCCCCTGGGTGGGATCAGCTGGAAAAATAAATGACCAGGAGCATGGACTGGGACATCACAGGCGGGATCCTTGGGAAAGGCTGTGGAGTACCTGGGGAGGAACTGGTGAAGGAGGAGAGGGGAGCTGGGGGGGTCAGGCTGTTCTCCAGGGAACAGGGACAGGAGCAGAGGGAACGGCCTCAGGCTGGGCCAGGGGAGCTCAGGGTGGATATTGGGGAATTCCCTCCTGGAAAGGGCTGTGCAGCCCTGGCACAGCTGCCCAGGGCGGTGGTGGGTCCCATTCCCTGCTGGGATTTCAGAGCTGTGTGGATGTGGCACTTGGGGACAGGATCAGTGGTGGCTGTCTCAGTGCTGAGAATGGTTGGGCTTGGCTGGCTGAGGGGGCTTTTCCACCCTGAGCAATTCCATGATCCTGCTCTGTCCATGGGGATCTGTATTTGTGCTTCCCTTCCCCTGTGGCACCTCAGGGTGGCCGAGCACCAGGTGCCACCATCGGTCAGGTGGGCTGACTCAGCTGTCCTCGCCCTGCCAGCTGTGCCCATTCCCGTGGTTTTCCTTCCTGGAGGAGCTGGGTGAGGTGGGGCAGTGGAGGTGGCATCACGGGGCTCCTGCGGGATGAATGATCCAGGTGGGATCGAGTGAGGTCACACTGGGCTGGGAGTGGCTCCGGCATTTCCGTGTGCTCCCGTGGTGTCACCTGATCCAGGTGTCACCTGCTGGTGTCTGAGGTGACCCATCCTCTCAGCAGGTGCTGTTTTTAGGAAGCTGACTCTGTATCCCAAGTGGCTTGGTGGGTTTCTGGGGCCTCCCACCCCTCCTGTCTCTCAGGGGAGGGTGACACCATGGTCCTGGAGTGCATCCCTGTCTGGGATATGGCAGTGGGAATGCTGGGTGGGAGCCAGGACAAGGGAGAAGGGTTTAAAACTAAAAGAGGGGAGATTCAGGTGGGATATTGGGAGGAAATTCCTGGCTGGAAGGGTGGGCAGGCCCTGGGCTGGAATTGCCAGAGCAGCTGGGGCTGCCCCTGGATCCCTGGAGTGTCCAAGGCCAGGCTGGACACTGGGGCTGGAGCAGGCTGGGACAGTGGGAGGTGTCCCTGCCATGGCAGGGGTGGCACTGGAGGGGATTTGAGGTCCCTTCCCACCCAACCCATTTCAGGGTTCTCTGATTCCATGATCTTTACCCAGCAGCTCCGTGTGCTCTGGGCTCCTCATTCCCACAGTGCCAGGAGATCTCCATGTGGGGCTGGGAGCAGTGAGGGGCAATTCCCACCTCGGGACAGTGACACCGTGTGCTCATCCCGGTGTTCTGCAGAGCCAGACCTTCCCCTGTGCTCCCACGGGAGCCAGCAGGAGGCCCCGGGATGGAGAAGCCCTGGATGTTGCTTTCCAGGGACACACAATGTGGGAAGCAGCTCCTGGGGCGCTTTCTCCTCCTGTCCCTCCTGCTGCCACCCCCAGGATCCGCACAAAGCCCAGCTCCTGCCCCGTGGGCTCTTGCCAGGGGGGACAGGAGGATCTGTGAGCACGGGGAGTGGTGAGCAGCTGGGGGACTCAGGTGGGATCCACCTTGGGCTCCTGAGGGAGCTGGGGCAGGATTCCTGAGCTCCCCAGGCCCTGCTGCCATGGTTCTCCTCCCGGGCTTTGCAGAATTCCCGTGTCCTCAGCGTGCCTCCAGCCCCGCGAGGAGCCGGGCTGGAAGGAGCCGGGCTGGAAGGAGCCAGGCTGGAAGGAGCCAGGCTGGAAGGAGCCGGGCTGTCCCGCACCCAGGGAATTTTCCACGGCTCCTCAGCAGCCAATTCCAGCACTGAGGGAATCAAGAAAATCCCCTGAGACTCGGGAAGTCGGGGAAGTCTGGAATTACCCCGGCCCTAGGAGGGGCTTTGGGAAGTGCCAGGGGCTGGTGCAGTGAGATGGCACAGCCAGGCCCGTGTTTGTGCCAGGGGAGTGGTGCCACCTCCTGGAGCCACTCCAGAGCCCGTGTCCCCTTTCCTTCTGGGCTCTGTGTGGTGCTGGCATGGGGTGTCTGGCCCACGGTGGGCTGGGGGCATTGCAGAGTTTGGGGTCTGTGTGCCATGGGGTCAGTGCAGAGTTTGGGGTCTGTGTGCCATGGGGTCAGTGCAGAGTTTGGGGTCTGTGTGCCATGGGGTCAGTGCAGAGTTTGGGGTCTGTGTGCCATGGGGTCAGTGCAGAGTTTGGGGTCTGTGCCATGGGGTCAGTGCAGAGTTTGGGGTCTGTGTGCCATGGGGGCATTGCAGAGTTTGGGGTCTCCATGCCATGGGGGGACCTTCCCCAAGAGCTGGGGGGCTCCTGCCTGGCCAGGCTGTCCCATCACGACCCCTCCCAGTCTGGGGCTCTCCAGGTGGCTCCTGCTGTCCCTGCGGACAAGGAGGGGATATTGCTGGCTCTGCTTCCCTGCAGGGGGGATTTGGGAGTTCTGGGAGCTGGCCCAGCAGGGTTGGGAATTCCAGGAACCTGGGGGGCTCTGCCTGGTGCTCTCCCTGCTCCCTGCCCATGGAGCTGCCCTTCCCCACAGGCTCCGTGGGTGATGTGGGCCAGGGCTCAGGGCTGGATCACACGGTGTGGGTGAGGGCTGGCAGCCCCTGAGCCCACCCTGGGCCAGGGCTCAGGGCTGGATCACACGGTGTGGGTGAGGGCTGGCAGTCCCTGACCCACCTGGGCCGGGCTCAGGCTGGATCACACGGTGTGGGTGAGGGCTGGCAGCCCCTGAGCCCACCCTGGGCCAGGGCTCAGGGCTGGATCACACGGTGTGGGTGAGGGCTGGCAGTCCCTGAGCCCACCCTGGGCCAGGCTCAGGGCTGGATCACACGGTGCAGGTGAGGGCTGGCAGCCCCTGAGCCCTCCCTGTTCCTCCCACAGTTCTGCCAGCCCAGCGGGTGGCAGCTCTTCCCCGAGAGGAACCCCCCCACCTTCTTCGTGGCCGTGCTCACCGACATCAACTCGGAGCGGCACTACTGCGCCTGCTTCACCTTCTGGGAGGCCGTGGAGAGCCCGCAGGTACCGGGGACACAGGGACACACAAGGACACACAGGGACACACAGGGACACGGGGACGGGGGTGGCGGCGCTGATGGGGAAGCACCTGGCTGCCTTTGGCACTGGCCAGGGGTTGCTGCCTTCCCTGTGCCACAGGAATCCATGGGTGGATGGGAAGGGTGGTCAGCAGCACTGACAAGGAGGCACCCAGCTGCTTTTGGCAGGGGCTTGCTGCCTTCCCTGTGCCACAGGAATCCATGGGTGGATGGGTGGGAAGGCTAGGCAGCAATGCTGATGGGAAAGTACCCAGCTGCTTCTGGCTCTGGCTGGGGTTCCTGCCTTCCCTGTGCCACAGGAATCCATGGATGGATGGGTGGGAAGGCTGGTCAGCAGTGCTGATGGAAAAGCACCCAGCTGCCTTTGGCTCTGGCCATGGGTTCCGGCCTTCCCTGTGCCGCAGGAATCTGGCACTGGGAGTTTGGGACAGGGAAGAGCATCCCTTAACCCCCAGGCCGGGCTGGTTTGTGTCTCCCCAGCCCCAGAGCCATGCCAGGAATGGTGAGGGCGAGGAGGAGGAGGAGGAGGAGGCCTCGTCCCTCGTGCAGCCTGCCCAGCTGTTCGCTCCCAAGAGCCTGGTGCTGGTGTCGCGGCTGGACCACGCCGAGGTGTTCCGGGTGAGTCAGGGGCAGGGGTGCTGCTCAGGGGGGAGGGCAGCTGTGCTGGGAAAGGCTTCCTGCCTGTGGGAGTGGGAACAGGCTGGCACAGCCCCTGGGAGCCTGGCTCCATCCTGCCCTTGGCACCCTGGGGCTGTGGGGCCGCAGCTGCTGCTGCTGATCCCGGATGGCTGCGGGACACGGAGCAGCTGCTGGCCCCACTCCTGGGAACCCCTGAGGAACAGCCTGTTCCTGGGAGCACTGGCTGTGCCAGCTCTGCTGGCTCCAGAGGTGCTGCATTGTGTGCCTGGGGAGGCCTTGGGAGGGCTGGGTATGGATTGTATCCATGGGGATGGGCTGGGAGCGTCCAGCCTGGAGAAGAGAGGGCTCCAACGAGAGCTCAGAGCCCCTGGCAGGGCCTGAAGGGGCTCCAGGGACTGGGGACAAGGCCTGCAGGGACAGGACACAGGGGATGGATTCTCACTGCCAGAGGGCAGGCATGGATGGGATCTCGGGAATTGGGAATTCCTGCCTGGGCTGGAATTGCCAGAGCAGCTGGGGCTGCCCCTGGATCCCTGGCAGTGCCCAAGGCCAGGCTGGACAGTGGGAAGTGTCCCTTCCCAGTGTGGAGTGGGACTTCTCTGGGACTTTTCTAAGCCTGGGACAGCAGAGTCAGGTCCTGCCAGGCAAAAGCTGAGGCAACTCCAGGGGACAGGGTCCCCTCACTTGTTCCCACAGACAGAGGTGTCCTGCCATCTGCTCTCCTGGGACTGAAACAGTTCCCAGCTCCTCATTCCAGTGCCCAGGAATCTGAGCTTCATCTTCCCTTGTTATTCCAGCAGGCAGGGGTTTATCCTGCTCTTCCCTCATTATTCCATTGTGCCAGAGTCTGCCTGGCCCTGCTCTCCAAATCCCAGCATTTGTGTTTTCCCTTTTCCTCGATGGTTGGAGAACAGCACCCCAAAGGTGCCTGGGACACAAATTCCTTAAATCCCTCGTTCCCAGCTTGTCCTGGGGGTTGCCCTGTGCTGGTGACCCCAGAGCTGGGACTGCTGTTGCTTCCCAGTTGGAATAGGGTGTTTTGATTGGAAGGAACCCAGGGTTGACCAGAGTCCAGGTGTACTGTCAGGGGCATTGCCCAAATTTTGGGCATCTCATCCAGCTCTCGCTGGGGAAGGATCTCCTGCCATGCCTTCCTTGGGGTTTGTGTGGGACTGGGGTGCAGGGAGAGAGGCTGCCCTGGTCACCTCTCTGCTGGAGCTTTGGAAAGCCCCTCGGTGCTGCTGCCATGGAGCTCTGGCCTTGGGGACACGTCTCCTGCTCTGCTGGGGTCAGTGCAGGGACATGCTTCTGGCTGGAATATCCCATCCCTGTGGATGAGGAAGACCTGGAGCTGTCATTGCCGGGGTGTGTTTGTGGCCGGGGACAAGCCCTGGGGGTGTCCCCAGCTGCCTGCACTGCTCATCCCTGCTCTGCTCCCCTCTCCAGAACAGCCTGGGGCTGATCTACACCATCTACGTGGACGGGCTGAGCGTGTCCCTGGAGAACGTCATCGGGAACCTGCTGACCTGCACCATCCCCATCACGGGGGGAGCACAGGTGGGTGTCCTGGGGTCCTGCTGCCCCCTCCCTGGCCTCGCTCTGTCCCCTCAGAGCCCAGCCCCAGTTCTGCTCCCTGCTCTCCATGCCAGAGTGGGCCCTGTGGGCAGGGCCTGGCTCAGTGCCCTGCTGCTTTCCCGAGTGCTTCCGAGCACAGATCCCACTCAGGTCCTCAATTAGCCAAGGAGTTCCTGCTGCAGCTTCTGCCCTGGCTCCTGCTGCCTTGGGAGGGAACACCAGGGGCTTGACGTAGGTGCTGCTCAATCCATGCAGGCATTCCCTGGTCCGTGGCCACTCCTGGGGTCTGGCTCTGCCCTCAGCCCTGTGGGATCCCCCTGTGGAGAGCTGCTCCAGAGCAAGTGGTCACGGGCCATCTGTGAGAGCAGGGCTGGGACAGCTGTGGGGACATGGGCCAGCAGGGCCAGGACAGCAGCCTGGAGCTCTCCTCGGGGCACTGGCCTGGTGCTGTGCCTGTGTCTGTGCCAGGTCCTGTGGCCATGGCTGTGCCAGGTCCTGTGCCCGTGGCTGTGCCAAGTTCTGTGCCCATGGCTGTGCCAGGTCCTGTGCCTGTGGCTGTGCCAAGTCCTGCACTGGGTCCTGTGCCTGTACTGTGGGCCTGAGGAGCATCAGCTTCTCCTGTAGCTGAGGCCACCAACCTCTCTGCTGTCCCCTCAGAGCCATGTGTCCCTCCAGCCTGCCCCACTCCAGGCCAGCTGGGCTCAGCACACGGGGCTGGGAGGCTCCTTGGGGGTGACAGAGAGGGAAAGCCCAGCTAGACCCCCTGGCGGGAGGTTGGGGACAGCAGTTTGTACCCTGGAGCTCTTGTGCCCTGCTGGCACCTGCGATGTCCCCGTGCATGTGTGCTTGTGTCCCCATGTGCCTTCCCTTGGCCGAGCTCCCCTTCCCCCAGCACAGAGTGCCAGGAACGATCCCACAGCCAGGCTGATCCTGGAGGAGCCTTGGCCAGGCTGGGACAGCACCACGGGGCACTGGGACAGCAGCACGGGGCACTGGGACAGCTCTGCAGGGCAGTGGGACAGCACCATGGGGCACTGGGACAGCACTGCAGGGCATTGGGACAGCACCATGGGGCACTGGGACAGCAGCACGGGGCACTGGCACAGCACTGCAGGGCATTGGGACAGCATCAGGGGACATTGGGACAGCTCTGCAGGGCACTGGGACAGCACCATGGGGCACTGGGACAGCACCACGGGGCACTGGGACAGCTCTGCAGGGCATTGGGACAGCAGCACAGGCCCCGGTGGCTCCGCAGGGGTTCCCTGCCCGCGGTGCCCTGACCCCGCGGTGCCCTGACCCCGAGGGGCTCTGACCCCGAGGGGCTCTCCCTGATCCCGTGTCACAGCAGGGTTTGGGGCAGGTGCTGCTCCTCGTTCCGGGCTCCCTCTGGCACCCAGAGCCAGGCTGGTCCCGGGAGAGGCCGGCGGTGCTGCCGGGAATTGTGGAGGGGGGTGGAGCCAGGCCTGTCCCAGTGCTCCGGGGCAGAGTGAGGTGCCCAGGCTGTGCCAGGCACCCGGGTTTGCAGTCCCTTCCCATGGGATCTGCCCGGATCCGGCTCCTCCCGGCGGAACCAGGAGCGGCTGCTGCAGCAGGACGGCTTCTCCTGCCACCATGGCTCGCTGAGCTTGGCACAGATCCGTGCCCCCAGCTGGGGCAGGATGGCTCTGCGCCGTGGGAACAGGGACTGTGTGACAGGGGGACAGGTGGCACTTGCCTTCCCGTGGTTTTCCTGCTCTCCTGCTGTGTCCAGCACTCCTTCCCAGTGGTGCCGTAGGCATTGCTTTCACTCTGTGTCTGTGTCTGTGGGCTCCTCTCCTGTCCCACTGTCCCTGCTGGTGTCCCTGTCTGTGTCTGTGGGCTCCTCTCCTGTCCCACTGTCCCTGCTGGTGTCCCTGTCTGTGTGTGTGGGCTCCTCTCCTGTCCCACTGTCCCTGCTGGTGTCCCTGTCTGTGTCTGTGGGCTCCTCTCCTGTCCCACTGTCCCTGCTGGTGTCCCTGTCTGTGTGTGTGGGCTCCTCTCCTGTCCCACTGTCCCTGCTGGTGTCCCTGTCTGTGTCTGTGGGCTCCTCTCCTGTCCCACTGTCCCTGCTGGTGTCTGTGTCCCCGCTGTGCCTGTCTGTGTGTCCTAACTGACTGTGCTCTCTGTCTGTCCCACCTCAGCCTGACGTGGAGGACGAAGCCGTGGTACGAACACCTTTTCTTTCCCATCTTCTTTTCCCCACCTTTCTCTCCCCACTCTGGGTCTGTCTCCTCATTAGCAGCCTCTCTGTTAATTGCTGTGACCCAGCCCCAGGTCCCAGTGGTCTCAGGGCACCCTCGGGTGTGTGTCCCTGTGTGTCCCACCCGAGGGCAGCCAGGGTGTCCCTGGGCTCTGGGAAGGGGCTGAATTCCAGGCACACCTCTCTGGGTGCCCTGCTGGGGTTCTGACAGCCCAGCTCAGGGCTCTGGCTCTGCCCAGCCATGGATTTTGGGGCTGTTCTGCCAGGAGGTGGCTGCAGTGGGAACGCTGCTCCTGCAGGAGCATTTTCCCTGGAGGGGTGTGGAAAGAGGAGGAGAGGGGCCTGGAGACAGCCTGGGGATGTTTGAGTGTCCGTGGGAACGAGCTCAGGGCTGGGAATATTCAGTGGTACCAGGGAAGAAGCACCCATCCTGTGCCCGGCGTGTCTGTCCCTTCCCCTAGGATATTCCTCAGGATATTCTCAGGATATTTTCAGGATATTCCTTCCACTGGAGAGGCTGCAGAGCTGGGGCTGCTCCTGGGCACAGCCAGGCTGGGACAGAGGAGCTGCTCCCTTGGCTCCAAGGGCCTGGGAGAGGCTTGAATTCCCCTTGAGTCCTGGGGAGCCCTCTTATCCTGGGGAGCCCTCATGTCCTGGAGAGCCCTTGTGTCCCATCAGCACGTGGATCTCGGGGCTGTTGGGGCATCGTTGGCACTGGCTGGGGGTGTTGCAGGAGGTGCCCTCCTTCCCCCCAGCCCAGGGACCCAGTCAAGCACCCAGTGGGTGCTGTGGCAGCATCTTCTCTCTTTCCCTTTTCCTTTTCCTCTTTCCCTTTCTCTTTCCCTTTCCCTCTTCCCATAGCAGACAGGGGTTGTCCCTGTGCCCAGGGGGTCTGGCTGCCCCTGCCCTGGCCCTGTCCCTCTCTGGGTGGCCCTGGTGACCAGGTGTGCGTTGCCTTGCAGAGGACGATCTCTCTGGGAGCGGGGGACAGGCAGGTGATCCAGACCCCCATCAATGACTCGCTGCCTGTCAGCAGCTGCAGCGTGGCCCTGCTCTTCCGCCAGCTCGGTGAGACATGTCCCCACCCTGCCCCCGTGGCACCTGCGGGTCACCTCCCAGCGGGTCACCTCCCGCCTGTGGCTCTGATCTCAGTCCTGCTGAGCCTCCCTGGCCCTGCTGTGCCATCCCTTTTCCAGGAGGGTGGGACTGGGGCTGGGGTCTGGAGGAGCAACCCGGGGCTGCCACTGGCCTTATGTCCCCCAGGAAAGGCCACCCCGTGCCCCCAGGGAAGGCCACCAGCCCCAGGAGGGATGGAGCATCTCTGGGAAGAGGGGAGCACACCTGACAGTGACCAGAACCACGAGTGGCTCTCTGGGGGATGCTGAGCTCCTCTCCTGGCAGGGTGCAGGGACACGGAGTGGGCTGCAGCCAGGGTGGGATCAGGGGTCTCTGAGGGGTGTCAGAGGGACCCCCCTGGTTGCTGAGCCCCTGCTGTGCCCTGCCCAGGCATCACCAACGTGCTGTTCCTGTTCTGCGCCGCGCTGACCGAGCACAAGATCCTGTTCCTCTCCAGCAGCTACCAGAGGCTGACGGATGCCTGCCGCGCCCTCCTGGCTCTCATGTTCCCCCTCAAGTACAGGTGAGGGTCTTCGAGCCTCCAGCTGTGCCAGCTGTGCCAGCTGTGCCCCTGTCCCACCCTCGGTGCCTCCCGGGGTCTGGGGAATAACTGGGAAATGTTCTGTCCTTCCTGCTGAGCAGGGACAGGACCCAGGGAACGGCTGGAGCTGTGCCAGGGGAGGGATAGCATGGACATCAGGACAGGCTCTTTTCCAAGGGTGCTGGCACTGCCCCAGCTCCCCAGGGAACGGGCACAGCCCCAGAGCTCCAGGAGTGTTTGGACAGCACTGCCAGGGATGCCCAGGCTGGGATTGTTGGGGTGTCTGTGCAGGGCCAGGAGCTGGATCTGTGATCCCTGTGGGCCCTTCCCACTCAGGAGATTCCACAGTTCTGTGAGCAGCAGTGAGGTGTTCAGCAGTGTCTGTGCTGGTGTGGCCAAGCCCCCCTGGTGACTCCTGTGGGATGGCTGGAACCCTGCTCACCCTGGGAGCTGGGAATGTCCCACAGGGAGTGGAAGCACAGCCCTGGGGCTCCTGGCAGCTCTGCCAGGGCTGGGCTGGGACAGAGGTTCCTGGCCAGCTCCTATCCCCAGGCTGCAGAGAGGCTGTTGGTGTCCCAGAGGAACCTTCCTTTTCACAGAGTTATGGAATCCTTGAGCTTGGAAAAGACCTCCAGGGTCACCAAGTTCAAGGTGTTCCTGATCCCCTCCTTGTCCCCAGCCCAGAGCTCTGAGTGCCACCTCCAGGAATTCCTTGGATGCCTCCAAGGATGGGCACTCCAAAGCTCCCTGGGCAGTCCATGCCAAGGCCTGACCCTCTTTCCATGGGGAATTTTCCTGAAATTCTTCTTTTGGAGTCAATGGCTCTGCTAGAAACCCTTTCCTTGGTTAGACTTTGATTATAACCCCAAGACCAGACAGGGATTGTATCATGGAATAATGAAATCCTAGGATAATTTAGATTGGAAGGGACCTCCAGGTCCTTCCAGTGCCACCCCTGCCATGGCAGGGACACCTCCCACTGTCCCAGCCTGCTCCAGCCCCAGTGTCCAGCCTGGCCTTGGGCACTGCCAGGGACCCAGGGGCAGCCCCAGCTGCTCTGGCAGTTCCAGCCCAGCCAGGAATTCCTCATTGCCCAGATCCCATCCATGCCTGCCCTCTGGCAGTGGGAGCCATTCCCTGGGTGCTGTCCCTGCAGGCCTTGTCCCCAGTCCCTCTCAGGGCATTCACAGGGATGGGGCAGCCACAGCCTTTGGGAGCCATGTGTGGCCGAGGGCTGGAGGTGCCAGGGGCACTCTGGACACAGCTCCAGAGCTGGGATGGTGTCTGGCTGTGCCAGGACAGGGCTGGGATGTGGGGCAGGGCTGGCATGGCTGCGGTGGGGCTGAGTTTGGGGCTGGTTTTGAGGCTGTTTCTGGTTGCAGTTTCACCTACGTGCCCATCCTGCCCGCCCAGCTCCTGGAGGTGCTGAGCACCCCCACCCCCTTCATCATTGGTGTCCACTCCATCTTCCAGTCGGAGACCCAGGAGCTGGTGAGAGGCCTGGTGCCAGGGGGCTGGGGACGAGCAGCGTGGGCGTCACAGCTCGGGTGACAGCTCGGTCTGTCCTGAGGGTGCCCAGGGCCACGGGCTTCATGTGCTCAGCCCGGGATGCATCCACATGTCCCACACTAGCCAGGGGGATGGCTGGGTCACATGGGAATGGCCAGGGCTCGTGGGAGTGGCTGGGTCACATGGGGATGGCTGGGTCCTTGTCCCCCCAGGGGGGGATCCCAGTGTGTCCTTGGATTTGGGGACGGGATGGGACACAGGGACTGCTGAGTGCTTGGGGAGGGTGGGGAGGAGTCAGAGCCCGCTCCCAGCCCTTTCCTGAGCCAGCTCACCTGGATAGCTCCCCATCACCTGTGGGATTGGGATGTGGGACTGGGAGGTGGGGCTGTGTCCCACTGCTGTCCCCCTCCCAGCTGGACGTGGTGATCGCGGACCTGGATGGCGGCACCGTGAACGTCCCGGAGTGTGTGCACATCTCCCTGCTCCCCGAGCCCCTGCTCCAGCAGACACGGGAAGCCCTGTCCATGGTGAGTGCCACAGCATTCCTGTTCCCCAGAGCATCCCCGAGGTGCCAGCACCATCCCCTGGCAATGACACGTGTGGCCAGGGAGCTGGGAGTGGAGCCAGGGCTCCTCTGTGAGCAGGACTCCTACCTTGGGGTCCTGCCCATGCCTTGGGGTTCTGTCCATGCCTTGGGGTTCTGTCCATGCCTTTGGGGTCCTGCCCACGCCTTTGGGGTTGTGTCCATGCCTTTGGGGTCCTGCCCATGCCTTGGGGTTCTGTCCATGCCTTGGGGTTCTGTCCATGCCTTTGGGGTCCTGCCCATGCCTTTGGGGTTGTGTCCATGCCTTTGGGGTTGTGTCCATGCCTTTGGGGTCCCGCCCACGCCTTTGGGGTCCTGCCCATGCCTTTGGGGTCCTGCCCATGCCTTTGGGGTCCTGCCCACGCCTTTGGGGTCCTGCCCACGCCTTTGGGGTCCTGCCCACGCCTTTGGGGTCCTGCCCACGCCTTTGGGGTCCTGCCCACGCCTTTGGGGTTGTGTCCATGCCTTTGGGATCCTGCCCATGCCTTTGGGGTTGTGTCCACACTTTTGGGGTCCTGCCCATGCCTTTGGGGTCCTACCCATGCCTTTGGGGTCATGTCACGGGGACCATTCCTGATCCAATGGCCTCTGGCCAGCACCCTGGGAATGACACACATTTCCATGGGAGCTGGGAGTAGAGCAGCAGGGGTTCCCCTGTGATTCCTGCCCTGGGGTGCTGCTGCCCCTGTCACAGTGGCCATTCCCAGTCCAGTGCCCTCTGGTATCCTGCAGTGCCAGGGGGGTTCCTTTGGAAGAGGTTTCTGGGAATGTGGTGCTGGCTCCTGGCCCAGGGCAGGAAGCAGCTGTGGCCTGGCTGCTCCTGTGTTCCCAAGGCACTGCTGGAGCAGCTCCTGCTCCTCCTGGGGACAGTGGGGTGTGAAGGTCCCCCTGGCAGAGCAGGAGGGGCTCCCTTTTCCCTGGGGTCCCAGTGCCAGCCATGCTTCCCAAGGCAGGGTCAGGCCCAGCAGAGCATTCCTGATCCCCCATAGTTTGTCTCCAAGCCCCTCAGACCTTTTCCACAGGGGCTATGGGGTCTCTGGGGCAATGTCCTTGGCTTCTCCAGCCAGGATAGTATGGGGTTCGGCTGTTTGTCTCTGTCCCCACACACGCTTAGGATGGTTCTGGCAGGCTGTGTCTCAAAAGATGAGTCTGGACTCCAGGGTTTTTCGGTCTTCAGAATTGTTTATTATATCTTATCTGTAAAGTCCCTTCTCTGCCCGACCTGGATCTGACCAGCAGGGCAGCCAAAGGCACTCTGACCACCCCCAAGGCAGGCACATCTTTTATAACAAAAACTACGGATATCAGATTTACCTTTTATCCCCAATACCTGTCACCCTCGTCACCGGATACACTCTCACCCCAGACCAATCCCCAAGTGCCAACACCACACCAGAAGATGGATGACAAGAAGAAGAAAGAAGAGTCTTGTGACATGCCCTGATTCCTCCATCTTGTCTCCATAACTCCCCTGTACAAAAACCCCAAAATCTGTAATTTACCCTGTAACTACATTTTTCCCTTCACCATTCACACCCAAGTGATTCCCACAGGTTCCATCTCCTCATACATTGGTGGCACATCCCTAGATGGATCAAAATCAAGCCACCAAGTGCTTTTGGCAACATTCCAAGACCCCCGAGCCCCCCAAGGGTTCTCTCGGTAGCTCTGGACATCAGGAGTGATGTGCTGAGCTCCCACAGGATGGAGCCTGAGCTGAGTGTCCTCCCTGGGCAGGTCCTGGACCCGGAGCTGGAGGTGGCTGACCTCGCCTTCCCCCCTTCCACCATTTCCGCCTCTTCCCTCAAGATGCAGGTGAGTGGTGGGAGGGAGAGGGACCCTGGGTGGGGGGCTGTACCCCAGGGCCATCCTGGCTCTCACACACCATTCCAGCCCTGTGTCCATCCAAGGCCAGGCCACTGCTCCGAGCCGTGCTGGATCCTGCAGTGCCGTGGGTTCCAGATTCACGGCCAGGGTGGAGCAGACAGGGAATGCTTGGGCTTGCAGCATTCCCAGAGCTCCCTCTCCTCCCTGTGCAGCTCTGGGGGGCAGGGCAGTGAATCCCGTGCCCCTTTTCCCTGGAATCTCAGCCGCATTCCCTGCCCTCACCCTGGGGTTGATCCCGTGCTGGGGGAAATCCCTGCCCCGGGAGCTGCCCTGGCCACACCCTGAGCCCCACCAGCCCGGGCTGTGCTTCCCTGTTGCAGGACAAGGAGATCCGGGCCGTGTTCCTGCGCCTGTTTGCTCAGCTGCTGCAGGGCTACCGCTGGTGCCTGCACATCATCCGCATCCACCCCGAGCCCGTCATCCGCTTCCACAAGGTGAGGGCCTGGGCTGAGCCGGGCTGGGACAGCCGAGTCCAGGAAACAGGCCTGCCTTTCCAGGCAGTGACCTCCCCAGCATCCCTGCCAGCCCACCTGCATCCCGTGTTTGTCCTCGAGCGTGCCGAGGTCTCCCGGGGCAGGAGCGCTTCCCTGCCTGGGTGTTCCTGCAGAGCTCAGCGAGGAGGGAGCCCAGGCCTGCAGCTGGGTGTTTTGGGAGATCTTGGCACTGCTGAGGGACCAGCTGCAGTCCTCTGGCCCTGAGTCCCTCTGGCCTTGGACTCCTGTGCCCCTCTGGCCTTGTGTCCCTGAGTCCCTCTGACTTTGTGTTCCTGTGCCTCTCTGTCCCTGTGTTCCTGAGTACCTCTGGCCTTGTATCCCTGTGTCCCTATGTCTCTGTGTCCCTGTATTCCTGTGAACCTGCATCTCTCTGTCACTGTGCGCCTATGTCCCAGAGTCCCTCTGGCTTTGTGTCCCCATGTCCCTGTGTCCCTGTGTCCCTCTGTCCCTGTATTCCTGTGCCCCTGTGTCCCAGAGTCCCTCTGGCCCTGTGCCCCCATGTTCCTGTGTCACTCTGCCCTATATCCCTGTGTCCCTGTGTCCTGCTTCCGCATGCCAAGGTGACACCAGAGCCCTTCCCTTGTCCCTTGTCCTGCTGCCATGGGCCAGAGGCTCTGGTTTCCATGCCAACCCTGTCCCTGTGCCCAGGTGGCGCAGGGCAGGAGGTGGCAGTGTCCCAGTGCCACCCAGCTGCCCATCCATGATGTGTTGTCACCCACTCTGCTGATGGCACTGCCGTTCCCTTGGCAGGCGGCGTTCCTGGGCCAGCGGGGGCTCACGGAGGACGATTTCCTCACCAAGGTGCTGGAGGGGATGGCCTTCGCTGGCTTTGTCACCGAGCGCGGGGCTCCCTACCGCCCCATCGACCTCTTCGACGAGGTGGGGCCTGGGGGCAGCGGCCCTTCCCACATCCCGGGATCTGCGGGGCTGAGCGGGATCTGTGGGGCTGAGCGGGATCTGCCATGGCCTGAGCAGGATCTGTGGGGCTGAGGGGGATCTGTGGGGCTGGGCAGGATCTGTGGGGCTGAGTGGGATCTGCGGGGCTGGGCGGAGTCTGTGGGGCCTGAGCGGGATCTGTGGGGCTGAGCAGGATCTGCCATGGCCTGAGCAGGATCTGCGGGGCTGAGCGGGATCTGTGGGGCTGAGCGGGATCTGCCATGCCTGAGTGGGATCTGTGGGCTGAGTGGGATCTGCCATGGCCTGAGCGGGATCTGTGGGGCTGAGCAGGATCTGCGGGCTGAGCGGATCTGTGGGGCTTAGTGGGATCTGTGGGCTGAGCAGGATCTGCGGGCTGAGCGGGATCTGTGGGGCTTAGTGGGATCTGTGGGGCTGAGCAGGATCTGCCATGGCCTGAGCAGGATCTGTGGGGCTGGGGGATCTGTGGGGCTGAGGGGATCTGCAGGCTGAGCGGATCTGCGGGTCTGAGTGGATCTGCGGGGCTGAGCGGGATCTGTGGGGCTGGGCAGGATCTGTGGGGCTGAGCGGGATCTGCGGGGCTGAGCGGGATCTGTGGGGCTGAGCGGGATCTGCGGGGCTGAGTGGGATCTGCCATGGCCTGAGCAGGATCTGTGGGGCTGAGCAGGATCTGTGGGGCTGAGCGGGATCTGTGGGGCTGAGCGGGATCTGTGGGGCTGGGTGGGATCTGCATGGCCTGAGTGGGATCTGTGGGGCTGAGCGGGATCTGTGGGGCTGAGCAGGATCTGTGGGGCTGAGCGGGATCTGTGGGGCTGAGCAGGATCTGCCATAGCCTGAGCGGGATCTGCATGGCCTGAGTGGGATCTGTGGGGCTGAGCGGGATCTGTGGGGCTGGGCGGGATCTGCGGGGCTGAGCAGGATCTGCCATGGCCTGAGCAGGATCTGTGGGGCTGAGCAGGATCTGTGGGGCTGAGCGGGATCTGTGGGGCTGAGCGGGATCTGTGGGGCTGAGCGGGATCTGTGGGGCTGGGTGGGATCTGCATGGCCTGAGTGGGATCTGTGGGGCTGAGCGGGATCTGTGGGGCTGAGCGGGATCTGTGGGGCTGAGCAGGATCTGCCATAGCCTGAGCGGGATCTGCATGGCCCCGGGTTTGGGAGAGGCCCTGGAGCTGCTCCTGTCACCCCTGTCCTGTCCTCCCCAGCTCGTGGCCTACGAGGTGAAGCGCATGAAGGCGGAGGAGGGGAACAAGCAGAAAATCCTGAGGCACATCAAGGAGCTGGCAGAGAAACTCTACAAAAATGTGAGTCCTGGAGCCCACGGGCAGGAGTGGGGTGTGCTGGGGATACGGGGCAGGGACAGCCTGGTTGGAGTCCTGGTCACTCTGTCCTCCCTGCATAGCTCCTGGTGACAGATCCTGTCCCTCCTTGTGCTGTCATCTGTGGTCAGGCCCATCCTCACATGCCTGTGAGGAGGTCCTGGGAGTGGGATTCCCTGGTTTTATAGGATCATAAATCCCAGAAACACAGAGGTTGGAAAATATAGGATCATTCCCTTGTTTTATAGGATCATAAATCCCAGAATCACAGAGGTTGGAAAAGACCCCCAGGGCTATCCAGTCCCAGCTGTGCCCAGTGCCCACCTTGTCCCCAGCCCAGAGCCCTTAGTGCCACCTCCGGGAATTCCCTGGACACCTCTGGGGATGGGGACTGAGCAGCCCCTTCCAAGGCCTGAGCAGCCTTTCCAGGAGGAAGTTCCTGCTGATGTCCAACCCGAGCCTCCCTGGCCCAGCTGGAGGTTTCCAGCAGCACCTGAGGGCAGGAGTGTCCCCCGGGAGCCTCGACTGGCTGGGATGGAGCTCCTGCTGGCACTGGGCTCATGGCCGTGCCACAGCTGTGCCCCCTGGGGGTTGGGGGAGCAAATCCTCGGGCTTGCAGATTGCAGCTGGGAGCAGAGCAGGGGGCAGGGGGCTCCTGTCTGGGGGGGGACACGCGGTGACCTCAGGGCTGAGCCAGAGCCGTCCCCGCGCAGGAGAACCCGTACCCCGCCGTGACCATGCACAAGGTGCAGAAGCCCACGGAGGGCTGCCACCTGCGCCTGCACCAGAAGCCCTTCCCACACCTGGACGAGGGCACCGTGCAGTGGATCATCGACCAGGCCACGGCCAAGCTGCAGACGGCCCCGCCCGCCGTCAAGGCTGAGAAGAAGTGCATGGTGCCCTCGGGACCCCCCATCGGTGTGTGGGGCATGGGGGACCCTGTCCTGGGGGGCTGTGGGAGGCCATGGTGCCCTCGGGACCCCCATCGGTGTGTGGGGCACGGGGGACCCTGTCCTGGGGGGCTGTGGGAGGCCATGGTGCCCTCGGGACCCCCATTGGTGTGTGGGGCAAGGGGGACCCTGTCCTGGGGGGCTGTGGGAGGCCATGGTGCCCTCGGGACCCCCATTGATGTGTGGGGCAAGGGGGACCCTGTCCTGGGGGCTGTGGGAGGCCATGGTGCCCTCGGGACCCCCAGGTACGTGGGCAAGGGGGACCCTGTCTGGGGGGCTGTGAGAGCCATGGTGCCTCGGGACCCCATCGGTGTGTGGGGCAAGGGGGACCCTGTCCTGGGGGGCTGTGGGAGGCCATGGTTCCCTCGGGACCCCCCATCAGTGTGTGGGGCACGGGGGACCCTGTCCTGGGGCTGTGGGAGGCCATGGTGCCTCAGGACCCCCATCAGTGTGTGGGGCAAGGGGGACCCTGTCCTGGGGGCTGTGGGAGGCCATGGTGCCCTCGGGACCCCCCATCAGTGTGTGGGGCAAGGGGGACCCTGTCCTGGGGGGCTGTGGGAGGCCATGGTTCCCTCGGGACCCCCCATCGGTGTGTGGGGCAAGGGGGACCCTGTCCTGGGGGGCTGTGGGAGGCCATGGTGCCCTCGGGACCCCCCATCGGTGTGTGGGGCACAGGGGACCCTGTCCTGGGGGGGCTGTGGGAAGCCATGGTGCCCTCGGGACCCCCATGGGTACGTGGGGCACAGGGGACCCTGTTCTGGGTCACAGCACAGGAGTAAAACGTGGGAAACAGCAGCTCCGACCCCCTTGGGGTTCTCAGCTTCCCAGGAGCTCCCAATACCCATGAAGGCCCTGTGGTCACCTGGACCAGGGGGACAGAGGGTCCCCAGCAGGGTGCCAGTCCCACCCTGCCTGGACTGACGGGATCTCTTCCATCCAGCTGCCATCCTGGAGCGCAACGGGAACGCCCTGGCCAACAGCGCCCGGCGCCTGGAGGTGGTCAGGAACTGCATCTCCTACGTCTTTGAGAACAAGATGCTGGAGGCCAAAAAGGTGAGGGGGCTGGGGATGGGGGGTCGGTGTCCTCTGTGGGTGGAGAGGACGTTCCCTGTCCTGTGCCCATGTCCTGGCGGTTGGCTTAGGGTCATAAAGTTGTGGAATCACAGTTAGTGAGGTTGGAAAATCCCTGTGAGCCCACTGAGTCCAACCATCCCCAGCACTGCCAAGGCCACCGCTGACCCTGTTCCCAAGTGCCACATCCACACGGCTTTGAAATCCCTCCAAACCTCCCTGGGCGGCTGTGCCAGTGCCTGACCACCCTTTCCATAGGGAAATTCCTGCTGATGTCCCCCCTGAGCCTTCCCTGGCCCAGCTTGAATCTGTTCCCTGTCCTCCTGTCCCTGTTCTCTGTAGCAGAGCCCCACTCTCACCTCAGTAAAAGGACCATGGAGCCATTTGGATTGGCAGTCCCTCTGGGACCATCAAGTCCCACCATTCCCCAACACCGCTGTGGCCACCACTGACCCGTGACGTGTCCCCCTCCTGGTGTTCCTGGGATTTTGGCTGGTGGCTCCACACCAGCTCATCTCCATTGCTTCATCTCCCAGTGCCCCTGGGCTCCTCCCCCTCCTCCATGGCCATGTCCCTCCGGCCACACCTGGAATTCTGCCCTGCTTTGTCTCCGTGTCCGAGTGCATCCCCTGATACGGTGTGGGCCTGTGGCAGCAGGGCTGTCCAGGCCCTGTCCCAGCCCACAAACCCCGTTCCCACAGCTGTTCCCAGCTGTGCTGCGTGCCATGAAGGGCCGGGCCGCCCGGCACTGCCTGACCCAGGAGCTGCACCTGCACGTGCAGCAGAACCGCGCCGTGCTGGACCACCAGCAGTTCGACTTCGTCATCCGCATGATGAACTGCTGCCTCCAGGTAGGGCAGGGCTGGGGGGCTCCTTCTTCCCGTGGGACATGGCAGGGGTCGGCCTCGGAACGTCCCCTGGTCACCGCGCTCCTTCCCCAGGACTGCACGGCCATGGATGAGCACGGCATCGCCGCCGCCCTGCTGCCGCTGGTCACCGCCTTCTGCAGGGTGAGCGACCAGTGTCCCCACCCCGGAGCCCTCAGGATCCCCCCAGGTGGCAGAGGCTGCAGGGGGGTGTCCCCTCAGGGCTTGTCAGCCTACAGCTTCTGCCGAGAAGGTTCCACCCAGCCCAGACTGGCCCGAGGCTCCCAGGGAGGCTGGAACACCTGTGGGAAGGGGGTTGCTCTGGAATGCCAGCTTGATCCCATGGTCAGGTTGGGCTGGGCTGAGCCTCTGGGCTCCAGGTGGGCTCTGAGCAAGAGAATTTTCAGGGAATGCTGGAGCAGCTCTTGTGCAGACATTCCTCCTGCCTGCCCAGGGCTTTCCCAGTGGCAGCTGGAGGAGCAGGGACACCTGAGTGGAGAGCTCAGCACAAAGGCTGTGTGCAGATGGATCTTTTCCACCTCCTTCCACAGAAACTGAGCCCTGGCATCACCCAGTTTGCCTACAGCTGCGTGCAGGAGCACGTGGTGTGGACCAACATCCAGTTCTGGGAGGCCATGTTCTACTGTGATGTCCAGAACCACATCCGGGCCCTCTACCTGGACAGTGCCGAGGAGAACCACATGGAGCAGGTGGGAGGGTGGCGCAGGAGAGCTCTTCCCAAAGGGCTGGGGCCCCTCATGGTGTTACAGAATCCTGGAATGGGTTGGGTGGGAACCTCAAAGGCCTGCAGTGCCACCCCTGCCATGGCAGGGACACCTCCCACTGTCCCAGGTGCTCCCAGCCCCAGTGTCCAGCCTGGCCTTGGCCACTGCCAGGGAGGCAGGGGCAGCCCCAGCTGCTCTGGCATTTCCAGCCCAGCTGCATGTTCTGCTCAGCTGAGGTTGAGGGTCTGCACCCCAGTTCTGGGAGATCCCTGTGGGTCTGTCCATGCAGACAGCCCCATCCCTTCCCCCTGCCCCAGGAGAGCACGGAGGAGCCGCAGGAGGCCAAGTCGGCGCTGGAGATCGCGTCGGAGCAGCTGCGGCTGTGGCCCACCATGAGCCGGGAGAAGCAGCAGGAGCTGATCCAGAAGGAGGAGAGCACGGTGTTCAGCCAGGCCATCCACTACGCCAACAGGATGAGCTACCTGCTGCTGCCCCTGGACACCAGCAAGAACCGCCTGCTCCGCAGCTCCGGCCTGGGCGACGTGGAGAGCGTCAGCAACAGCTTCGTCACCAACAGGTGCTGGGGACACCGGCTGACCGAGCTGGGACAGAGCTCGTGGGCTGGGCCAGGCTGCTGTCAGCGAAAGATGTCCCTGCTCGCTGAGGGGGGTCGGACTCCTGTGAGGGCTCCTTCCAATCCCAGCCATGCTGGGATTCCAGGGTTGTGTCAGGACTGAGGCGGACTGTGGTGCCCAGGGAGGTTTCTGGGAGTGGGAGCTCTGCTGGGTCCATGCTGGGAATGGGAACAGTCTTGGACTCTTGTCAGGAGTGGGAGGGAGCTTTCCAGGATCTCTGTCAGGAGTGGGAGCTCTCCTGGTATCGTATCAGGAGTGGGAACTCTCCTGGGATCATATCAGGGATAGGAACTCTCCTGTGTTTCTTTGAGGAGTGGGAGCTCTCCTGGGATCATATGAGGAGTGGGAGCTCTCCTGGGATCATATGAGGAGTGGGAGCTCCCCTGGGATCATATCAGGGATAGGAACTCTCCTGTGTTCCTTTGAGGAGTGGGAGCTCTCCTGGGTCTGTATCAGCACTAGGAGCTCTCCTGGGACCATATCAGGAGTGGGAGCTCCCCTGGGATCATATCAGGAATAGGAACTCTCCTGTGTTCCTTTGAGGAGTGGGAGCTCTCCTGGGATCATATGAGGAGTGGGAGCTCTCCTGGGATCATATCAGGAGTAGGAGCTCTCCCGGGATCATATCAGGAGTGGGAGCTCTCCTGGGATCATATGAGGAGTGGGAGCTCTCCTGGGATCATATGAGGAGTGGGAGCTCTCCTGGGATCATATCAGGAGTAGGAGCTCTCCTGGGATCATATGAGGAGTGGGAGCTCTCCTGGGTCTGTATCAGCACTAGGAGCTCTCCTGGGATCATATCAGGAGTGGGAGCTCCCCCGTGTCCATGCGGGAGTGGCCCCTGGCTGGGGCTGTCCTGGGCTGACCCTTCCCTGTTTCCCTCGGGAAGCATCGCGGGCAGTGTGGCCGAAAGCTACGACACCGAGAGCGGCTTCGAGGACGCCGAGAGCTCGGACGTGGCCAACTCCGTGGTGAGGTTCATCAACCGCTTCGTGGACAAGGTGTGCACCGAGAGCGGCGTCACCAACGAGCACCTCAAGGGGCTGCACGTCATGATCCCGGGTGAGGACACCGGGGTGGCCACGGGGATCCCACAGCGGGAGAGGGCAGGGTGGGATCTGGGGGGGCAGAGTGGATTTGGGAAGGGCAGGGTGGGGTTTAAGCAGGATAGGGTGAGATTTGGGCAGGGTGGGATTCAAGTAAGGGAAACCAGGATTTGGGTAGGATAGGATGGGATTAGGGCAGGACAGGGTGGGTTTTGGGCAGGGACAGATGGGATTAGGGCAGGACAAATGGGATTCAGGCAGGGACAGGGGGAGATTCAGGCAGGACAGGGGGAGATTCAGGCAGGGACAGGATGGGATTTGGGCAGGACAGATGGGATTTGGGCAGGGACAGGGTGAGATTCGGGCAGGGACAGGATGGGATTCAGGCAGGACAGGATGGGATTTGGGCAGGGACAGGATGGGATTCAGGCAGGGACAGGGTGGAATTCGGGCAGGGACAGGATGGGATTCAGGCAGGGACAGGGTGGGATTTGGGCAGGACAGGATGGGATTCAGGCAGGGACAGGGTGGAATTCAGGCAGGACAGGTGGGATTCGGGCAGGGACAGGATGGGATTCAGGGAGGACAGGTGGGATTTGAGCAGGGGCAGGGTGGGATTTGGGCAAGGCAGGACTCACCCCCTGTCCCACAGACATCGTGCAGATGCACATTGAGACCCTGGATGCCGTGCACAGGGAGAGCAAGAGGCTTCCTCCCATCCAGAAGGTAGGGATGCCCTGCTGGGCTGGGAGCAGGTCCGGGGGGGCTGTGAGGCCCTTCCCACGGGCCTGAGCCCCCCGCTGTTCCCCCAGCCAAAGCTGCTGCGGCCCAACCTGCTGCTGGGGGAGGAGTGTGTGATGGAGGGGCTCCGCGTGTACCTGATGCCGGACGGGCGCGAGGAGGGGGCCGGGGGCAGCGTCGGGGGGCCCCCCCTGCTCCCCGCAGAGGGAGCCGTGTTCCTCACCACCTACAGGATCATCTTCAAGGGAACCCCCACCGACCCCCTGGGTGAGGGGCTGCGGCCTCGGGAGAGGGAGGGGAGGGGCCCTGGGGGCAGGGGAGAGGGTTGGGGATGCTTAGGGGGGAGGGAGCTGGTCAGTGGTCCCTGCAGGTCAAGGGGTTGGTTGGTCAGTGATCCCTGGGGAGCAGGGGGGAGGGTTGGGGATCCCTGGGGATCAGGGAGCTGGTCAGTGATCCCTGGGGAGTAGGGCTGGTGAGCCCTGGGGGCAGGGGTTGGTTGTTTCTGGCCCCTGTGTCCCATAGACCCCTGTCCATGGTAGGGCTGAGAATGAGGGTGGCCTGGGGTGGCCTGGCCCTGCCCGGGGCCGGGGCAGGGATGGAACTGACCCCTTGCTGTCCTGTGTCCAGTGGGGGAGCAGGTGGTGATCCGGTCCTTCCCCATCGCCTCGCTGACCAAAGAGAAGAAGATCAGTATCCAGGCCCAGGCGGATCAGTTCATCCAGGAGGGATTGCAGCTGCGCTCCTGCACATTCCAGGTGGGACCCCCTGCTGGGAGAGAGCTCCCAAACCTGCTGTGCACAAGGACACCCAGCAGCAGGAGTGGAGACTGCAGCAGGAAAGGGAATGGGGCAGCAGAAAGGGAAAGGGACAGGGGAAAGGGAATGGGACAGAGGAAGAGAGTGGGAGAGCAGAAAAGGGAATGGGACAGGAGAAAGGGAATAGGGCAGAGGAAGGGGAATGGTACAGAGGAAAGGGAATGGGAATGCAGGGAGAGGCAGAGCAGCCTCTCAGTCCAGCCTCTGCCCATGATGCTCCTGGGTGGATCCAAGCTCTGCCCTGATCCATGGGAAGGGCTGTCCCTGGCCTGACCCCATTGTCACCCCCACCTGTGCCTCCCCAGCTGCTGAAGATTGCCTTTGACGAGGAGGTGGCCTCGGACAGCGCCGAGATCTTCCGGAAGCACCTGCACAAGCTGCGCTACCCCCAGCACGTGCGCGGCACCTTCGCCTTCACCGTGGGCCAGTCCCCCAAGCAGGCCATGCAGCCCAAGGCCAAGGAGAAGAACCCCTCGCTCAGGTACCTGTGCCAGGAGAGGGGATCACACCTGGATGTGCCTCATTCCCTGGGGCTCCCCCTCCTGTCCCTGCTCTGGCAGAGCCACCGGGCTGGGGGCACTCCGGGAAGGGGACACGGGGAGCTGAGCCCTCCTGGGGCAGGGTTTGTGTCACTGGAGATCAGAGAATCCTTAGGCTTGGGAAAGCCCTCTGGGACAGTGACTGCAGCCATTCTCGGCACTGCCCGTGTCCCCAAGTGCCACATCCACACAGCCCTTTCCAGGAGGGAATTCCCCAGTATCCACCCTGAGCTCCCCTGGCCCAGCCTGAGGCCGTTCCCTCTCCTCCTGTCCTTGTTCCCTGGAGCACAGCCCGACCACCCCAGCTGTCCCCTCCTGGCCAGAGCTGTGGAGCCCAAAGAGCTGTAGATGTCCCCTGTCCTGCAGTGTCCCCAGCCCCACACAGTCACACTGGGAAGGACAGTCACACTGGGAAGTGGGAGTTGCAGCAGCATCCCCTGCCTGAGGAGGTGTCCCCCACAGGAGGGGTTCCAGTAGCCTGGGTGGCCCAGGGACACAGTTCTGGGTGACTTGGGGACATGGCCCTGCAGTGCTGGGTGACTCAGGCACATTGTCCTGCAGTGCTGGGTGACTTGGGGACATGGTCCTGCAGTACTGGGTGACTCAGGGACATTGTCCTGCAGCATTGAGTGACTTGGGGACACAGTCCTTCAGTGCTGAATGACTGGGTAGCATTGTCCTGCAGTGCTGGGTGACCTGGGGACATTGTCCTGCACCACTGGCTGCAGCCCTGAGCCCAGGCTTGGCTGGCAATGGCCCTGCCATGGATCCCCAGGTCCCTGTGCTGGATCCCTGTCCCTTGCTGTGATTTGGAGCCTCTCCTGGGATGAGCTGGAGCTCTGCCTGTGGCAGCTCTGATCCAGAGGGTGGGGTGCTGCCCCATCCCACCTCCCCAGCTCCCCAGATCCCTTGGGAGTGGCAGGTGCTGGGGCTCCTGCAGGGCCAAGTTGCTGGCAGGTGACATGTCTGCCCCTCCCGTGTGACAGTGACCGCCAGGGCTGAGGGCTGCTCCTGGCTCTGGCTGCCTGGGTGACAGCGTTGTCCCTCTGTGCCCTTGCCCGTGTGCCCAGGACGCTGTCCAAGAACCTGGTGAAGAACGCCAAGAGGACGATTGGCCGGCAGTACGTGACCCGCAAGAAGTACACCCCCCCAGCCTGGGAGCAGCGGGGCAGCCAGCACTTCCCCGAGGACAACGAGGATGAGATCTCAGGTTGGGAACGCCCCGGGGAGGCCAGGGAGCAGTGGCACCTGGGAGGAGTCCTGGTGTCCTTGTGGTGGGAGCAGGGTGGGAACGTGTCCCGGTTCCCGGTGCTGCCCCAGCCCTTGGCTGCAGGTGGTGGCCAGGCAGAGAGCCCAGCACGGAGGGAGGTCTTGGGCTGGCTGGAGAACCCCCCAGGAGTCTGCTGGGGGTGACAGGTGACAGCAGCAGGGTGGGCCATTGCTCCAACCCGTCCTCCTGCTGCTCTGGGACACGGCGTGTGCACCGAGGTGTCCCAGCCCCGCCGTGTCCCCGCAGTGTCCGAGGAGCTGGACAGGAGCACCCTGACGCCCAGCAGCACCATGAGGCCGTCGGAGAAGATGACCATGACTCACGTGGTGGAGCGCGCCTGCTGCCGGGACTACCAACGCCTGGGGCTGGGCACGCTGAGCAGCAGCCTGACCCGCTCCAAGAACGAGCCCTTCCGCATCTCCACCGTCAACCGCATGTACGCCATCTGCCGCAGGTGAGCCGGCCCGGGGCACTGATCCCTGCCGATCCCAGCGGATCCCTGCACATCCCTGCCGATCCCAGTGTCACCGGGACACCCAGAACCACCGGGATCCATAAAACCCTCCACTGGTGCCTCATGGCTTTGTCCTTGGCCAACCCAATCCCAGCCTGCAGCGCCCCACGACTTTCTCACTTACTGATACATTTTCAGCCGACGTTCACTGGTTCCAAGGTGCCCAGTGCTCTTCAGTTATCACTGTCCTGCCCTCTATTGATTATTGACTTCTCGCTTCTCGTGATTAGTCTGAATTTTCCAGTGCTTTTATCATGTTTTTCCCACGTGGGCAGTTTCCAGCACTGAGGCTGAAATGTCTTTGTTAGTGTTTCCTTTGTCTTCATTTACTCCTGTGTGTCCTTGGATGACCATGAGTCCTGGTCACTCCATCATGTCCTTGGATGACCATGAGTCCTGGTCACTCCATCATGTCCTTGGATGACCATGAGTCCTGGTCACTCCATCATGTCCTTGGATGACCATAAATCCTGGTCACTCCTTTGTGTCCTTAGAGGGCCATGAATTCTGGCTCCCAGGTGTCCAGCCTTTAACTCCCTCAGGCTTTGTTGAGTGCAGCTTGTCAGGGTTGGTTTTACCCAACTCGGAGTTGTGATGTAATGATCCGAGGAGCAGGCAGGTGTGTGGAGAAGGGCGATCAGTGCTGGCTCCAAGTGGGGCTCAGGATTAATGAAAGCACTAACGAAGCACTCAGGAGAGCCGTGCCATCCCGGGGTTTGTGTCCACAGCTACCCCGGGCTGCTGATCGTGCCGCAGAGCATCCAGGACAACACCATCCAGCGGATCTCGCGCTGCTACCGCCAGAGCCGCTTCCCCGTGGTGTGCTGGAGGAACTCCCGCACCAAGGCCGTGCTCCTGCGCTCCGGGGGCCTCCACGGCAAGGGCGTCGTCGGCCTCTTCAAGTCCCAGAACGCCCCGACCCCAGGTGACCCTCCCACCCTGGCTGGAACATGGAGCCGGGGCCGTGGGATCGCCCCTGGCTCTGGGCTGTGACACTCAGGGGTCCCCTGGGTCGGGGTGGTGACACTCAGGGGTCCCCTGGGTCGGGGTGGGGACACTCAGGGGTCCCCTGGCTCAGGGCAGTGATGCTCAGGGGTCCCCTGGGTCGGGGTGGTGACACTCAGGGGTCCCCTGGCTTGAGGCAGTGATACCTGAGGGTCTCCAGGATCCAGGCGGTGACACTTTGGGGTCTTCAGCTCTGTGTGGTGTGTTTGGGAGTCCCCTGGCTCGGGGAGGTGGCATGAAGGGGACTCCCCAGCTCAGAGAGGTGACACTCAGGTGTCTCCCTAGCTTAGTGCAGTGAGACCTGGGGGTCTCCCCAGCTCCAGGCAGTGACACTCAGGGGTCTCCCAGCTCTGGGTGGTTGCCCTCAGAGGTCCTCAGGTTCCGGGCAGTGACAGCCTGAGGGTATCCCGGTGACACTCTGGTGTCCCCTGCAGGCCCCTCGCAGGCAGACTCCACCAGCCTGGAGCAGGAGAAGTACCTGCAGGCTGTCATCAATTCCATGCCCCACTACTCGGACGCCGGCGGGCGCAACACCCTCAGCGGCTTCACCTCGGCTCACATGAGCAGTGCAGGTGAGGGGAGCACAGGGGAGGGGCACACCTGGGCTCCTGCCAGCCCTGGCTCCTGCTCTGCATCCCAAGGGAGCTGCTCTCCGGGCTCCCACATCCCAGGAGGCAGCACAGCCTCTCCAGAGCTCCCAGCTCCAGCTGGGTCTCCCTGGCTGCGGGTGGGATGGGCTTTGGGACATCTGGTGTCCCTGGAGCTGGGAACACTGGGGATTTTGGGAATCCCAGTGTCCCTGGAGCTGGGAGCGCTGGGAGCCAAAGCCTGTGCTGGGATCTGGGCACTTTCTGGGGGCCAGTGGGGACAGACCCTTCCCACCAGGATCTCAGCACTGCGTGTTCCCCATGTGTGGTGCCGGGGTCAGTCTGGCGACCCCCGGTAAGTCTGTGCCCAGCTGTCCCTTCCCAGCTGGCCCTTCCTGCAGGGCAGAACTCCAGCCCACCCTGCCACACTCTGGTGCCATCCATGCTGTCCCAGTACCATCTGTCCTGTCCTGGTGCCATCCATGCTGTCCCATCATCCCACCCATCATCACTGTGGACACATCAGGGGCTGGGGGCTCTGGGGAGGCCAGGGGTCTCCCTGATCCTGAAGGCAGAGAACTTCCCAGCAGCCCCTCCAAGGCCTTGCCCCAGTGCGAGGGGACGTGTCCAGAGCACGGCAGGAGCAGGGGGCACACCTCTGAGGGTGGCACGGGTGACCTGGTAGGGCTGGCACAGGCTGGCCCCACCGTGGGCTGGGGGCCGAGCCCCCTCCTCCAGGGCTGCCCCGGGCACTGGTTTTCCGTGGCTCCAGCTGGATGGTGCTTCCCGCGCTGGCTCCGCATCCCCGGGGTTCCGCTTGCTGCCGCTTCCTCCCGGGCCTGCCCTGGCTCCGGCAGGGCCTCGGGAGCTCGGCAGGGCCTCGGGAGCTGACCTTCTCTTGGTGCTGCAGATTTCTCCGACAAGAGGCAGCAGCCTAAGCTGGGATCGCTCATGAAGCAGGTGATGGGAGGGAAGGACGAAGGGCCTGGGACTTTGAGCCGTGGAGGTGAGGACGGGGCAGGGGCGCTGCCGGGGGCCTCGCCGAGACCCCCAGCCCTGGGCAGCTCTTGTAGAGTAGATGCTTCTCTGGGGGGAGCAGGTGATCCCCTGGGAAGAGCAGGGGTTTCCTTGGGAAGAGCAGGTGATCCCCTGGGAAGAGCAGGTGATTCCTGGGGAAGAGCAGGTGATTCCTTGGGAAGAGCAGGGGTTTCCTTGGGAAGAGCAGGTGATTCCTTGGGAAGAGCAGGTGATTCCCTGGGAAGAGCAGGGGTTCCCCTGGGAAGAGCAGGTGATTCCTTGGGAAGAGCAGGGGTTTCCTTGGGAAGAGCAGGTGATTCCTTGGGAAGAGCAGGGGTTTCCTTGGGAAGAGCAGGTGATTCCTTGGGAAGAGCAGGTGGTTCCCTGGGAAGAGCAGGTGCTCCCCTGGGAAGAGCAGGTGATTCCTTGGGAAGAGCAGGTGATTCCCTGGGAAGAGCAGGTGATTCCTTGGGAAGAGCAGGTGGTTCCCTGGGAAGAGCAGGTGCTCCCCTGAGCTGGAGCCGCAGCTGCAGCCTCAGGGAGGGAGGGAGGGTTCGGCCACATCCCCGGCGCCATCGCCTCCATCCCATTCCCTGTCTGTGACTCCGTGTCCCTTGCTGAGGTCACTTTCGTCCTGTGCCCCCAGGGCTGGGTCACAGAGCCAGGGTCATCACCCTGTCCTCCCCCAAGTGCGCGTCGCCGAAGGGCCGCGAGACGCCCCGAGGTACGCACGCGCCCGAGCCGGCCGGGTGTGACTGACCACTGTGACTGACCCCCACTCACTCACTCCCTCCCTGCCCCCCACCACTAATGCCCAGTAACCCCAGTAACCCCCCGAGCCCCCCCTGCTCCAGGTGTGCCACGGGCACGGTAAGTACCGGGCAGCCTCGCCAGGTTTGCTTTGGGCTCCTCGGCTCTGCGGTGCGGGCGGTGGTGCCGGGGCGGGGCACAGCTGGTGGCAGGGCTGTGGCACAGCGGGCACGGCTGTGGTGCAGGTGGCAGGGCTGTGGTGCAGGTGGCAGGTCCCGGTGACGCTGGAGTGGGGTGTGACAGTGACAGACACGGAGCCGCCGGGGCCGGAATCCAGCGGGCAGGAATTTTTGCAGCACCCAGAGGGAGAAGGATCCAAAGCAAACCTGGTGCCCAGCACCTCCCTGGCATGTTCCCCCCGGGCCGGGCTGCGGGGACAGCTCGGCCCCCCGGCTGGGGACGTGGGGCCGGCGCAGCCCCCGAGCCCCGGCCCCGCCCTGATCCGGCCCCGGTCCCGCAGGGAAGTGGGGCAGCATCCGGGCCAGCGGCCGCATGAGCAGCTACGCCCTGAACGTGGAGATCGGGTCCCGCCTGGCGGGGAAGGACCTGCTGGGGACGCCGCACAACGGGACCCCCGCCGAGCCCTCCTTCCTGCGGCAGCACCGAGCCTCGCTCTACATCATCGGGGACAAGTCCCAGCTGAAGGTGACACGCCCTGCACCACCTCGGGGAGGGACAAAGCTGGGAAGGGGCTGGAACCCCAGGAGGGCTGAGGGAGCTGGGAAGGGGCTGAGCCTGGAGCAAAGGAGGCTCAGGGGGACCTTGTGGCTCTGCACAAGTCCCTGCCAGGAGGGGACAGCCAGGGGGGTCGGGCTGTGCTCCAGGGAACAGGGACAGGAGCAGAGGGAACGGCCTCAGGCTGGGCCAGGGGAGCTCAGGGTGGGCACCAGCAGGAATTTCCTCATGGAAAGGGGTCAGGCCTTGGCAGGGGCTGCCCAGGGAGCTTTGGATTGCCCATCCCTGTTGGGATTTTAGAGCCGTGTGGATATGGCACTTGGGGAGAGGGTCAGTGGTGGCCTTGGCAGTTCTGGGGAACAGTTGGACTCCACGGTCTCCAAGGGCTTTTCCAGCCCAAAGAACTCCTGATCCTGAGGGTGGCCGTGGCTCAGGCCAGCCCAGGGCAGCCCAGGCCATGCTGTCCCTCCGCAGGGCGTGAAGCCGGACCCGCTGCAGCACTGGGAGGTGGTGCCCATCGAGGTGTTCGACGTGCGCCAGGTCAAGGCCAGCTTCAAGAAGCTGATGAAGGCCTGCGTGCCCGGCTGCCCCTCCAGCGACCCCAGCGTGGCCTACCTGCGCTCCCTGGAGGAGTCGGAGTGGCTGTCCCAGGTCGGTCACCCCCAGCCCTCCCCTCCCCTGGGGGCTCTGCTGGGGCTCTGAGCGAGCATGGGCTCCAGTGCCCTGTGCAGAGCAGCACTGGGACAGCCTGAGGACACGCAGGGGGCTGTGAGGGGCAGGGATGGGACAATCCAGAGCTCAGCTCCGTGGTGCTGGACAGAGCTGCTGGCCGGGAATGCCAGGCAGGACCCACAGGATGCTCCAGAGGGGCTGGGACAGGGCAGTGCCAGGATGAGCCAGGGGCAGCAGCCCAGGGGGGCTGGTCCAGTGTGGAGCTGTGGGAGGGGTCCCACTCTGGAGGGGGTGAGGGTCCCCTGTCCCTGCTGCTGCTGCCATGACCCCCGAGTGTAGCCTCACTCCAGAGAAGGGAACGCTGCCCCCACACCCAGCCCAGGAACTCCCTGTGCCCTCCTCACTCCTGGGCCTGCCCTGGCAGATCCACAAGATCCTGCAGATCTCGGTGCTGGTGGTGGAGCTGCTGGACACGGGCTCGTCCGTGCTGGTCAGTCTGGAGGATGGCTGGGACATCACCACCCAGGTGAGGGCACGGCGCTGGCCGGAGTGGCCCCGTGGCTGTCCCCCCACAGCCCCTGGAGCTCCCTGTCCCCGCAGGTGGTGTCCCTGGTGCAGCTCCTGTCTGACCCCTACTACCGGACGCTGGAGGGCTTCCGGCTGCTGGTGGAGAAGGAGTGGCTCTCCTTCGGCCACCGCTTCAGCCACCGCGGCGCCCAGACCCTGGCGGGGCAGAGCAGCGGCTTCGCCCCCATCTTCCTCCAGTTCCTGGACTGTGTGCACCAGGTGAGCCCTGGCACCTGGGCCATGGGCCCCCGAGTGCCTGGCGGGACCCCCAAGTGACCAGGGGGGACCCCTGAGTGCCCCCCAAGCTCACTCAAGTCCATGAATGTCCAGTGGGAACCCCGGCACCCAGAGGGACCCCTCAGTGCCTGCTGGAACCCCCAAGTGTCCCCTGGGGCAGGCGGGAGGGCCCAGCCCAGCCCAGCCCGTGTGCCTGGATCCCAGCCATGCCGGGGCTCTCCTGCAGATCCACCTGCAGTTCCCCATGGAGTTCGAGTTCAGCCAGTACTACCTGAAGTTCCTCAGCTACCACTACATTTCCAACCGCTTCCGGACATTCCTGCTGGACTCGGACTACGAGCGCATCGAGCTGGGTGAGCACGGCGTGCGGGGCCAGGGATGGCACCTGCCCCTGCCCCCGTCACACCCGGTGTCCCCTCTGTCCCCCAGGGCTCCTGTACGAGGAGAAGGGCGAGAGGAAGGGCCAGCAGGTCTCCAAATCCATCTGGGATTACATCGACCGCCTCAACAAGAAAGCTCCCATCTTCTTCAACTACCTGTATGCACCTGAGGATGGGGAGGTGAGAGCTGGGGGCACCTGGAGCGGGGCTGGGAGTGCCCCGGGATCCTCCCTGCAGGAGCAGCCAGAGCTGGGATTTGTCCCCTGGGAAGGGACCCCAAAGCCCCTCCAGTGCCATCCCCGCTATGGCAGGGACACCTCCCACTGTCCCAGCCTGCTCCAGCCCCAGTTTCCAGCCTGGCCTTGGACACTCCAGGGATGCAGGGGCAGCCCCAGCTGCTCTGGCAGTTCCAGCCCAGCCAGGAATTCCCAATTCCCAGATCCCATCCATGCCTGCCCTCTGGCAGTGGGAGCCATTCCCTGGGTGCTGTCCCTGCAGGCCTTGTCCCCAGTCCCTCTGCAGCTCTCCTGGAGCCCCTTCAGGCCCTGCCAGGGGCTCTGAGCTCTCCCTGGAGCCTTCCTTCTCCAGGCTGGACACTCCCAACACTCCATGTGGGCACACTGTCCCCTTGTTCTGGCTGGGAATGTCCAACCTGGCCCTGCTGCCCTTCCTGAGCCACCCCTGCCCCTCCCGCAGGTGCTGAGGCCGTACAGCAACATCTCCAACCTGAAGGTGTGGGATTATTACACGGAGGAGACGCTGTCCGAGGGCCCCCCGTACGACTGGGAGCTGGCGCAGGGGCAGCCGGAGCCGGCGGAGGAGCCGGATCGCCAGGACACGGCGGCGCCGCAGAGCAAGCGCCGCATCATCTGGCCCTGCTACGACAACCGCAGCCGCGTGGAGCCCGACGCCATCTCCAAACTGCTCGAGGTGGGAGTCCTGCCCCAGGGATGGCACCCGGCAGAGCCCCTGGACACGGACAGCGGCCCCAGGGGGTTTGTCCCCTCCGGGGCTGATGGTGGAACCCCCCACAGGAGTTGCACAACCTGGAGATGGAGCTGGGGCAGGTCCCGGAGCGCTGGAAGGACACGTGGGACAAGGTGAAAGCGTCCCAGCGCACAGAGGGGCGGCAGGAGGGCAACAGGGTAGGTGACAGGGGGTGACAGGGCTGTGCCAGGCACTGTCGCAGGATGTGACAGGGTGTGGCAGTGTGTGACAGGGTGTGGGTGTAGCTGTGGCAAGGGCTGTGATGGGGCTGTGATGGTGTGGCAGTGGCTGTGACAGGACTGTGACAGAGCGTGGCAGGCTGGTGCTGCTTCTGGGTGCTGCTGCTGCTGGTTCTGACGGTGGTTGTGGTGCTGGTTCTGGTGCTGCTGCTGGAGCTCAGCCCCAGCCCCCCTCACACTGTCCTTGTCCCACAGACCCCCAGCTCCCTGCTGATGTCATCGGGGCTGTCCCACCACCGGCGCTCGCTGGGCGTGTACCTGCAGGAGAGCGGGGTGGGCTCCACGCTCAACCTCAGCCTGGACAGCGACACCAGCAGCACCTCCACCCCGTCCAGCGGGAAGCCGGGCGGCCGCCGCAGCACTTCCACCCTCTACAGCCAGTTCCAGATGTCCGAGAGCGAGAACAGGCAGGCGGGGCCGGGAATGGGCTGGGAATGGTGGCAGCAGGAGGGGGATCCCTCCCCGGGGAGCAGGATGTGGGTCCCGGTGGGTTTCCATCCCTGACCACGCTGTTCCGGCCCCTCCCTGCTCCACAGATCCTATGAGGGATCTCTGTACAAGAAAGGCGCCTTCATGAAACCCTGGAAGTCTCGGTGGTTTGTGCTGGATAAAACCAAACATCAGGTACCGGTTGGGCCCTGGGGTCTGTCCTGTCCCTCTGTCCCATCCCATCCCATCCCATCCCAATCCCCTTCCTGCCCTGCCCTGAGCGCGGCTCTCCCGCAGCTGCGGTACTACGACAGCCGGATGGACACGGAGTGCAAGGGCGTCATCGACCTGGCTGAGGTGGAGTCCATCACCCCGGGGACCCCCACCATGGGGGCCCCCAAGACGGTGGATGAGAAAGCTTTCTTCGACGTGAGTGTCCCCAGGGGCTGGCCCTGGACAGCTCCGCTCACTCCGGTCACTCTGGGCTCCGGAGCTGTCCCGGGCACAGCCCTCAGCCCCGCCTCTCTCTGCCCGCAGCTGAAGACGACGAAACGAGTTTACAATTTCTGCGCCCAGGACGTGCAGCTGGCCCAGCAGTGGATCGATCGCATCCAGAGCTGCCTGTCGGACGCGTGAGCCCGGCTCAGCAGAGCCGCAATTCCAGGCACAGCTGCCGGGCCCGCAGCGGGAGCAGAGGCAGCGCCGGGCTAGAAGCCGAGCCCGGGACTGAGGGAGAGGAGGAGCGGCCCTTCCTCCCACCCACCGGGCAGGACGGGCGTGTCCGGGGTGGGGTGGCACAGGGAGGGATTCCTCGCGTTGAAGCGGGCGGGGGCCCCGTCCCGCCCCCGGCCCCGTCTGAGCCGTGTCGTGACCCCGTGTCCTCCGTGTGCCCCAGCCCCGCTCCAGCTCCCTGGGCAGGGGGTCCTGCGCCCCACACCCCCACTCCACACTGCTGGGGGAGGCAGAGCTGCCCCCTCGTCCTGCCCCTCATCCTGCCCTCCTGCATGTCTGCCAGAGCCCCCCGGAACCTGCCCTGCCCCTCCCGGCCTAGGAGTGAGTCCTGGGCTTGGCTCCCGTCCTGCTGGAGCCGGGACCTGCAGCTCAGGGGATGGCAGAGGGGACAGAGCCCTGCAGCTCAGGGGACGGCAGAGGGGACAGAGCCCTGCAGCTCAGGGGATGGCAGAGGGGACAGCACAGAGCACCGGGACCATCCCGTGTTGTGTCCCACCCTGGAGCCGCTCCCAGCTGTGCACAGGAACGGGAATGCTGGGAATGTTGGGATGCTGCAGGTGCTGGCTCCGTGTCCCTGGCGGGGGGGGGGGGTGGGGGATGGGGGGACGTGGCCGTGGCCACGCTGCTCCCAGTGGGCAGGAGGCTCCTCGGGCTGTGTCCTGCTGGGGTCCCTGTCCTGCCTGGGACAGTCTCTACCTCCAGGCTGGCTGTCCCGGGGGGCATATTCCCTCAGGAGGTGCCAAGTGCTGCAGCCTCCTGGATGCCCCTCTGTCCCCTCCTAGAGGGTGGGGACCAAACCAGCCCCGGGATGAGGGTCCCCTCTGGCTGAAGCCACATGGGACAGGGCTGGGGCAGTGGCCCTGCAAGTGCCACCTGGTCTCTGCAGGGTCTCCTTTGCACAGGTCACATCCCCCTGCCCCAGGCTCTCCTCCCTCCAGCCCTCCCCAGGTGCCCCCTTTGTGCTCTGCCTGTGCTGAGCCCGGGGGGGCCCAGGGGAGCAGCTCCTGTCCCTGTCCCAGCCCCGCTGTCCCTGTCCCCGCTGTCCCCCTGCTGCTGCTGCCCCTCAGTGCTGGGGGTGGCTCTCGGTACCGAACTGGCTCCTGCAGCCCCCCCGCCCCCGCACTGGTGTGAACTGGGGGTTTGGCGTGGGGGGCCCCAGAGGGCACCGTGGGGTCACAGTGGCCCCACTGCTGCCCGGGACCCCCCAGCACCCCCAGGACTGACCCCCCCAGCTCCGCCAGCCCCTCCACCCATCTTGTTTTTAAAGTCCAGCGTTTTATTTCAGTGCAGAGCTCTTTGTACAGTCGCCCCGTTCCTCTGTACCATCCTGGCTGTGCAGGTGTAACACGGAGGTTTTGTAACTTACCTGAGCAGTTGTAGATTATTGAAGTTTCTGTACATTGTGTCAAACATGCAGAGTCCTTGTATTGTATTTGTGCCTAGAGGAAAAGGTTATTCTATAAAGAGAAAACTAACGGAATTTAATAAAAAAATTAATATGAGAGACGTTTCTTTTGCCTTGCTGAGCACAGGGACACAGGGCAGAGCCTCGGGCCAGCACAGGGCAGGCTCAGCTCCTGGGTCACAGGGCAGAGCTCCTGGGGGGCTCCTGGCACAGGAATCTTTGCACCACTGGATCCACTCTGTCCCCCCACTCCTGCTCTGCTCCCACCATTCCAACCCAACAGGAGGAGAGGGAACGGCCTCAGGCTGGGCCAGGGGAGCTTAGGGTGGGCACCAGCAGGAATTTCCCCATGGAAAGGGGGTCAGGCCTTGGCAGGGGCTGCCCAGGGAGCTTTGGAGTGCCCAGCCCTGGAGATGTCCAAGGACTTCCTGGAGGTGGCACTCAGGGCTCTGGCTGGGGACAAGGTGCTGGTCGGGCACAGCTGGGACTGGGAGGACTTTTCCAGCCTCAGGGATTCCATGATTCCATCAGGAGTCCAGCCCCACTCCTGGCCCCGGCGTGTCCTACAGGATGGAGGAACCCAGCACTGGCACGTGAATTTTGAGCTTTTATTGATAGTTGGAATTTACAGCCTAAAACTGACAACATAGAGAGATGCAGACTTTTTTTCCTTTTTCTTATTTTCTTTTTTTTTTTTCTTTTTTGGTCACTTTTTTACAAAAAAAAAAAAACAAAAACAAAAAAACCAAAATAACCAAAAAAGCCACCAGCATCAGATTTACAATATAAAAGTTTTGACAGTAGAGAGACTAAAGTACATCTGGAATTACTCAGAAAAATAAACAGGGAAAAGGCAGTAATTTCAAATTTGTCCCTCATATTTACACATAATACACAGACATTGCTTACAAAGACCCGGATCCCAATTTAAGGGCAGTTGGCATCGTGAGAAGGCTCCCCCGGCATCGCCCTCGTGCCCGCGCCGGGAGCAGATCCCGGGATCTCCCCGCGGCCCCTCCGTGGTTTTATTGCTTTGCGGGGCCGGTGGTTGTGGAGAAAGGCATCGAGTCCCCCCCGCCTGCTGCCGCCGGGACACCTCCATCCCTCGGGAACTCCCTCGGGAACTGGGGATGCCCCGGTGCCAGCGCAGATTTTCAGGGAGACTCAGCTCGGGACACCACGGCAGGATTTGGGAAGAGCGGCAAGAGGAGGAGGAGCGGAACGACGCTGAAAATCCGGGCTCGGCCTGGGGACCCCCCTGCAACCTTCCCAAATCCATGAATCCCCACCCCCCCGGCAGCAGCGCCTCCTCCCACCCGGGCTGTTGGATTGATGGGATCTCCTGTGCTCAGGGACGGCTCCAGCTCCCATCCCACAGCCTGGAATTAGCTCTGCCTCAGCTGGGACGTGGAGATGGCAGAGGTGCCATTCCCAAGGCCTTTTCCCAAAATGAGCCAAGGCTAGGAGCCAGGCACGGCCTGGGAGGGGCACGGAGCCCCCGGGATGGGCACGGATCCCAGTCAGAACCCACTCCCTCAGGAGACGCCTGGATGGCCCTGCCAGCCCCAGGCACCGCTGTGGTCCCAGAACCTCCTGCTCTCCTGGAGATCCAGAATTATTCCCAACAAACAGCCTGGCTCGGGTCACTTTTAGATCAATCTGGGGTCCTGGGGCCAGAGGTGGCACCGGGGCCTCCCGGGGGATGAATCCATGGTTTGTACTAACAGTCACAGAGCCGAATGTTCCCAGCGAGCCCCTGCAAGGGAAAGCCCTGGAAAAGCCCTGGAAAAGCAGCTCCAGAGGCTCCAACTCAACTGCAAACATGGAATGCTCCGAGCGCAGATGGACGGACGAGGCCGGGCAGGAAAGTGGAGCCAAGGAGGGATTTGCTGGAGCAAATTCACCAGGGAAAACCACCAGGAACCCCCGGGGACAGGGATGTGCCAGCTGGGACCACCCCCCGTGGCCACGCAGATCCTGGGACTCAGGAGGGATAAAGGAAAGGTTTGGAAAATGTCACATCAAGAAGAATGCCTGGAAAAGTCCACATTTCCACCCAAATTCCCCTCCACTGCCGCTGCAGCCGGGTCAGACATGGAAGGCAAAGACAGAAACAAGGAAAAGGGAAAATCCTTGACCTCCGAGAGTGCCAGGGACACCCTGGGATGGCTCCAGCCTGGAACAGCCTCTCCCGCCCAGAGAAAATGGAACAGGGATAAAATTAAGGGAAGGAGTCGTTCCATTCTCAGCCCTGGGACCCCTGGAATTCCCAGCCCTGCCCAGCCCCTGGGACTGGGACTGGGAGTGGGACTGGATTGATTTGTACTGATGCCAGAGCCCATTGGGAAGGTGCAAATCTTCTGCTCCTGGAGATCCCAGCAAAGACAAAAGCTCTGGGAAAAACGGGATTCGGGTGAGTTTAGAAATCTCTGCAATAAATTTTTATAAATATTCCCTATTTACAGCAAACACTGGGAATGGGAGCGTGGGGAGGGAAGGAGGAGCCAGGGACGAGCTCGGAGCAGCTCCGGCTGCCACCACCAGGATGCTCCTGCCTGTCCCCAGTGTCCCCTCTGCCCTCATTCCATGGATCCATCCCCTCTGGAATGAATGTTCCTGCCTGTTCCCAAGGCTGGGGGAGAAACCAACCACCTCTTTCCCTGAAATCCCAAGGATTTTCATCCCAAGGTCTCTCCTCATCAGTCTCACGGTCCAACCCTCGAGTCACAGCCTCAGCCAAATGGGAAACCCACGGGAAAGGTTCCAGCTCCCTTGGGAACGGGGGTGGGGGGTCAGGTCCTGTTCCTAGATCTGCCATAAATCCTTAAATCCAGGATGTCCGGCTGGTCCGGCCCCGCAGCGCCTCCTTTGATCCCAACCAGGGAAACCCCAACCCAACCCAGGGAATTCCTAATTCCAGCCCCTCCCCCTGTGCCCAGGTTTCAGGTTGGATCCCAGCACTGGCCCCTCCACTCGGGAGGTCGGAGCATTCCCGGTGTTTGCCACTATCGGCTGCCAGGGGACAGAAGGACAATTTCAAGAGGGAAAAGCTCACCAGGGAATTCTCTGGGACTGTCTGGCAGAAAATCCCCTTCCATTCCACAAACCCCAGACCCAGCAGGGGAATGTTTATATTCCAAGGGGGGGAATATTTACAGGTCCAGGAAGTTTTCATTTAAATTCCATTAAATAATAAAATATTTGGGATTAAACACTAATTCCATTCCATCAGAAAATCAGGAATAATCCTTTCTTTCTGGTGCTTTAGCCCAGTTTCTGTCCTGCTCGGAGACAGCCCTGATGCCCAGGCTGGAGTCTGGGATCCCTCTGGAGCAGACAGGAAATGGACACAGAATTCCCATTCCCTGCCCCACAGCCCCACTCCCATGGGATCTCCACTACCCCCTGGGGAAGGATCAGCTTCTCCCTGCACGGCCCCACAGGGAACCCCAGGAGCTGAGCATTCCCAAAGGACCTTCTCCTTCTGTTCTGTGGAATTCTGCCAGGGCCCCATTCCAAACATCATCTCACATCCCCAGGCCAGGGAAGGGCAGGGAAGGGTCCCGAGACCAAATCCCACCTGGCTCTGCCCAGAGCTCGTGGGGACACTGGGATGGCTGAACTGGGATATTGGGGTGGGTGAACTGGGATATTGGGGTGGGTGAACTGGGATACTGGGGTGGGTGAACTGGGATATTGGGGGTGGGTGAACTGGGATACTGGGGTGGGTGAACTGGGATACTGGGGTGGGTGAACTGGGATACTGGGGTGGGTGAACTGGGATATTGGGATGGGTGAACTGGGATATTGGGGTGGGTGAACTGGAATACTGGGATGGGTGCACTGGGATATTGGGGTGGGTGCACTGGGATATTGGGGTGGGTGAACTGGGATACTGGGGGTGATGAACTGGGATACAGGGATGAACTGGGATACAGGGATGAACTGGGATACAGGGATGAACTGGGAAAGTGGGATAAGGAGCTGTGAGGTGTAGAGGAAGAGCACAGGGAACAGAAGTCCACTGTTGGAATCGGGATGGATTTAAGGCACTCGGAACAGTGGGAACTGGGAATGACTGCTGTCCATGGGCTCGAGCACAGGACATTCTCCTCTCTTTCCTGTGATCTGGGATGGAACAGCACTGGATCCAAGCTGGAATGGGAAGAGGTGGCTCCTTCCAGACTAAATCCAAGGCTTTGGATTGCTTTGGACCCACCCGTGTGGTCAGTGCCGTGCCCTGGAACAGCTCCCGGACCCAAGGGGCCTCAGAGCTGGAAGTGTGAGGGAGAAGAACATTTCCTGGGAAAGCTGCAGCAGGTCTGGAGGGAGGGGAGGAGCAGGGATGGGAATTGCAGGGATGTGATGAATACACGGGAATTAACTGTAAATCAACAGGATCTAGGGAAGGGAAGGGAAGGGAAGGGAAGGGAAGGGAAGGGAAGGGAAGGGAAGGGAAGGGAAGGGAAGGGAAAGGGAAGGGAAGGGAAGGGAAGGGAAGGGAAGGGAAGGGAAGGGAAGGGAAGGGAAGGGAAGGGAAGGGAAGGGAAGGGAAGGGAAGGGAAGGGAAGGGAAGGGAAGGGAAGGGAAGGGAAGGGAAGGGAAGGGAAGGGAAGGGAAGGGAAGGGAAGGGAAGGGAAGGGAAGGGAAGGGAAGGGAAGGGAAGGGAAGGGAAGGGAAGGGAAGGGAAGGGAAGGGAAGGGAAGGGAAGGGATTGGGATTTTCCCCATTTTTCCAGATTCTGCCGTGGCCAATCAGACACAGATTGGAGTTTGAACATTCCTGGGAAAGAGCTGAAGTGTCCATGCAGAGTCACTGCCAGGAGTGGGGGCAGGGAATGGCTGCAGGGAGCAGGGATTAACTGCAAGGATCAGGGGATGCACGAGGGCTGGGAACAGCTGCAAGGACTGTGGAACAGACGTGAGGATCAGGGAAGGGCAAGCACAAGGGATGACTCCAAGGAGCAGAGACGGACTCCAGGGAGCCAGGAATTCACAGGAGGACATGGAAGGCACACAAGGACCACGGAACAAGGGAACTCCAGGCCCAGCTCCGGGCTCTGGAGTGGAGCAGCCAAAATTCCCTGTCACAACCTCAGCACCCCAGGGGCCACTCAAGGCTCTCCAGCAGCAGTTTGGGAAAGAGGAGAGTGGGAGAAGCATTTCCATGGAGAGAAGAACGTTTGCCGTGCCTGTGGATCCTCATGTTTGGATCCATGAGATCTGGCCAAGGGGATCCTCCGGCAGTGCCCTCGCTGCCAAAAGCACCAAACCCACCCTCCACAGGGGAATCCCTACAGCATTCCCAGAATTCCTACAGAGTTCTGCAAAACTACCTCTGAGCATCAAAATTACAGGAGAAAGGATTTATCCCTCGTTTCCATCTGTCCAAGGAATCTGAGGGAATCAAAAATAGAAGGGAAGGCTCTGCCCTCCAGAAAAGCCCCGAATTCAGGGAGAGAAGAAAATCCCTCTCTTCCCATCAACATCAAATACAAAAATACAGTTCCCATGGGAATATCCCACAGCTGGGAGAGGTGAGGACCACCACGGAATACCAGGAATTCTGTACAAATCCAGGTGAGAGCTGGGACACCACAAAGCCCTTCCTGGATGAGGTAAGAGAGGTTCAGGCGACCAAAGCCACCGGGGAGGAGCCAAATTGTTCCTTTTCCACTTATCCCCAAGTTCAGCCCTAAACACACCTGGAAAACTCCTGGTTTTGCTAAAACTTCCCACCACAGAGGGAAAAGCCAGGATCAAAAATCCCATTCTCAGCCCAAGCCCAACAGCATTCCTGATGAAGTCAGAAACATTATCCAGGACAAAACCAGCGGGAGCTGATCCAGCCCATCTTCCAAAGGATCTCAGGCTTTCACTGACGGGATGCTGGAGTTGGGCCAGCGCTCCAAGGGCACCATTCCTGCCACTACCACATGTCATTAACTAACAGGGTAATTATTCACTGATCATTCATTAACACTGCCGAATTCCAGAGCCGATTCCTGACTGGGAACACCAAAATCCCAAATCCAGTCTCAGCAGAGCAAAGGGAAAAATCCCAGTAACAAGTGGAAGGGAGAAGAGTCTCAAGGAAACCCCTCCACCCCAGGTTTCCATGGATACACCACAGCAGCACACACCCCATTCCAAGTGTCCCAGGTGTCCCAGCCTCTGGCCCTTCCCTGAGGACACGGCCAGGATTCCAGGGTGGGACATCCCTGTCCCCGCAGAGGAGAGCACAGGGATCAGCACGGGACGGAGCCGGGATGCAGGAATGGGAAATGTTCCATGGCAGGAACAGCTTCCCAAATGTGCTACGGAGCCAGGAGAGCAGGAATGGGAAACGGCAGGAGGAGCTCCCATCCCAACACATGCAGGTGCAGCTGGCAGGGAGGGGAGCAGGAATTCTCTCAGGGCAGCACCGAGCCCAGTGAGCCCCAGTTTAAACCAGCTCAGAGCCAGTCCACGAGGGACACGACAGCAGGAAGAGACGGGTACAGCTCCACACACCCTGGGCACACCCTGGGCACACCCTGGGCACACCCTGGGCACACCCCAGTTCCACCCAGGATAACCCTGGATACACCCTGAGCCTTCACCAAGCACCACACCCCAGTTTTTCCAATAGATCAATTCCGTTTTTTCCAATCAACTCCCTTTTCTCCAATCAATTCTGCTTTTTCCAAGAGATCAATTCCCAGCCCACCCAGCGGGGGCAGAAGGGTCTCCTCAGGATGAGGGGGATCCCCGAGGGGTTGGGATTTCAAGGCCTGGCACAGGGATGAGCTCCAAGATTGCCACTGATAAATGAGGATTTTAATGACAGCTCCCTGGCCAGTGTGGGAAGAACGACTGGGATGCCACTGGAGAACAAGAAAGTAATTTAGGTGATACTTCCTTCAGATATGTTCTTTGGGAATGTCCCTGCACCTTCCCTCCAAACCTTCCACTGGGAAGTCTGGGAACTGGGACACCCAAGCCCTTTGGAACAGACCCTGAGGACAACACTGGGCTTTTTGGGGGGTTTTTTTGGATAATTTTTTTTCTTTTTTTTCCCAATCTGTGCCCCACAGGGTTTCCATTCCCTGCACACCTGCAGCTCTCCAAAGAAATGTTCTTGATGGAAACTAGGGATGAAACCTCGGGATTCCGTCCCAGGGACAGCAAAGCCTTGGGACATGTGGGGAAATTCCCTTGGGCTTTGCTGAGGACACAGGACCCCACCAAACACAGGATGTGTGGTCCCTGCCTCAGGAGAGGGAATTCTCCTTTAGGGCAGACTTGGCTGTGGAATTGCTGAGGGAATGACTGGAATATTCCCTGCTGGCTGTCCCTCCAGGGTGCAGGGTGCAGTGGGAAGAGGATATCCCCCCTGGGACACACAGGGAGCTCTGGACACGCCTCTGCATAACCCCGGACTGAGGGGGCACAGAACCCCCCAGCCTGCCCTGAGCCCCAGGAATGCTCAATCCCAGCCACTCCAGCTCCATCTGCCATGGGATCACAGCTCCACACACTGGGATTTGGGGTTCCCAGCCCTCCAGCTCTGCTCCCCTCCCTCACAGGAGCAGGGACACTGGGAAGGGGCCCCCGATGTGACAACGGATGGGGACACTCCCAACACCACGGGGTTTTCCCATCCCCAAGGAGCCTGTTCTTCCCACATCCCCGCCAGGACAGGTGTGCCATGATCCAGGGATTATCCAGGATCGGCCAAAGGGATGAGGTTTAGCTCTCACTGTGCCCAGGAGCCCCCTCCCCTCCCCTTCCCTCCCATCCCAGTGTGGAGCACTTGGCAGAGAGGGATCACCAGATCCCCACATCAATGCCCGGGTGGGCAGAGCCACTGCATGGAACATTCCAGAACCATCCCCCAGGAACCTGCCCTTGCTGCTTTTGCTCTTGACCCTGGAGATAAAAACCCAGCTCCTTGTGCTCCCAGTGCCCCCTTCCCAGGCTCCTCTCAAGACCCAAGTGTGTGTGGATGAATATCCATGGAATGACACAGATCTGTGTCCACCCACAGCCTCAGCAGCCCCATGGACACCCTGTGCACACGGGAGATTCCAAGCATGAGGCAGGAGGGAAGCATGGAGCAGGACTTGGGGGGAGCCTTCATCACCTGGACATGGAGCCCAGAGGGGCCAAGGGATCAGGGGACAAGGGGGACAGGGAATTCCATCCTCGGAAGTCAAGAGATCCTGCTCAGCCCTGGGAAGCCCTTCCCTGGAGCACAGGGAGAAGGAAACCCCCTAGTGGGACACTCCAAGCCCTCCACAGCCACTGTGTCTCCGGAGGGATGGGAAGCTCTGCTTCAGAAGGATTTCCCATTCCTGCTTTCCCCACAAAACCACTGGAGCCAGGCCAGGAACCGGCTCTGGCTCTGTTGGAGCTGCAAACCCTGGCAGCCCAAGCAGCAGGAGCCAGGAGCTGGGTCTGGGTCAGGCCCTGGCTGGTGGGAAGAACAACCCCAGGGGAGTGGAGAGGTGCAATGAACTGAGAGCCTCAATCCCAGCCACGGAGGGATCATCCACAGGCACCCAAGCCATGGAATTTGTGCATCTCCACAGGTCTGACCGAGCCCCAGTGATGTGTCTCAGCACTAAGTAATAAATTAACTCACTCACGAGCCCCCAGTTACGAGCTGTGTTCAGATCTGGATATGCCCAAGGATATTATTATTATTATAATCATTATTATTAATATAATTATTATTATTAAAGCTCTCACTGACACTCAGGGACTCGAAGCCAAAGCTGAGGAATGCCAGGCTGGAATTGCAGCGGAAGGCACAGCCAGCCCCATCTCTGGGAGCCACCGTGGGGTCACTGCTGCCCCATCCCTGCCCAGGTGCAATCACGGCTCCCAAAGCTCAGCAGCTCAGGGTGGAGGCCCTGTCCTGTCCCTCAGGCCACGCAAGGGGACCCTGCTGTGGCCCCAGCCAAAGCACTGCTCCCACGGGAAGGGATCCGAGCTGGAAGGATGATCCATCTGTGCCTGCCGAGGACATTCCCCTCACTCCCGATCCCACACGGATCTGGGCACAGCTGCCCCTGGGGCAGGCAGAGGGAACAGGCTGGAAGAGCACCCTGGCATCCCCTGGGATCCAGCCATGCTGTACCAGCACATGGATCCTTCAGCTTCCATGGAATCAGCTCTGGGGCGCCAAGAACGCCCAGTGTCCAGCAGAACTCTAGCACCAATCCTTGGAAAATTAAGACTTTAATGTGTCTCCAATCAGGACCTCAAAGCCACTGATCCTGTCTGAGAGTCCTGGCTGGAGCGGGATTGATCCCTGAACACCAAGTGGGGGAAGCAAAGCACAAAGTGAGATTTTTTTTCCCTCCCAGTGCAATTAACTTTAAATTATTAATTTTAAATTACAGGCGAGTGAAAACTTCCAGAACAAGAGCCCTGCACCACCTGATTCCCAAGGAACTGGGGCTGGGGGGCAGCCCAGCCCTGCCAGCAGCACACGAGTGGCCCACAGCCGCAGGACCTGCCAGGATCCCAGCCATCCCAGCACCCCAGCTCCTGGGATCCCCCCTTTCCCCAGGAGCAGAACGGACCTGGGCACACAGGGACCCCGCGGAGCAGCCCCACAGGGGAACACCTGGTTCCCCCCACTGCCCTCCCTGCCAGCCGAGGACACCACAGCACAAGGACGGGATTTCTGCCTGTTGGGAGTGAGGTCCTTCCCACCCTCAGGAATGCATCCCAAAGCAGCGCTCTGGCTCCCTGTGTGCCAAGCTCCAGCCTTTGCTCCAAAGGGAGGATTTTTCAGGATTCCACATGTCGGGGGTCCCAGCTCAGCTGCCCCAGGTGCCCCAATCCCCCCAGTGCCCCTTATGTGCCCCCCAGGCTGGGCTGACAGTGAGCTCAGAGCTCCAGCCTGGGCACCTCCCATATCCCACATCCCACATCCCACATCCCATATCCCAGCTCCAGGCGCTCCCCTCCCTCCCTGCTCTCCTGGCCCTGCTCTCCCACCCTCCCTGAGGGATTTGGATGTCCCCCAGGGCTTTCCCATGCCCTCCCCCAACGCTGTCATCACCAGGTACAAAGTGCAAAAGTGTTGCTGTTCCTGCATCCATTAAAAACTTCAAAAACAGAACAAAAAAACAGAAAAAGGATTTCCATCATGATTTGCAAATACATTAATTCAGTATCCAAAGAGCCAGCAAACCCCTGGTCACCTCCTCGTGGGCAGGGTCCCCTGCGGCCAGCACGGACATCGGCAGGAGAGGCCACCTCTGCCCCAGCCCAGCCCTGCCCTGATCCACCACATGTCCATGGAGAGCCCGGAGCAGTGCTGGAATGCAGGGACATCCCGTTCCCTGGACAGCTGGGCCTCAGCGTCACTCCCCGGCTCCGGCCGGGGACAACCCCGGCCTCGGCCCTGCCAACCCAATCCAAGCCCTCCCTGCTCCCCCCACGGAAGTGTTGGCATTCCTCCTCTCCTGTGAAATGTTTCTGGTAAGGCTTTATTGCTCTACAAAGCGGTGCAAAGGCTGCCCGAGGACAGCTCCATCAGGAACTTTGGTCACACGGCTGCGGGATTTGTGCGCTGGCCCCGGCTGCCGCTGGACCTGCTACCTTCCCAAGAGAAGCTGAATACTGTGTGCAATAACACTGGGAAAACAGCACTGAACCCCAAATCCAAAACAAAAACCAGGGGCACGGGGATGGGGACAACTCAAATCAGGCAGAAGGCTTGGGAAGAGCCCGTCATTCCCGTGAGGACTGAACTCAATGCTACATTTCGACAATGCCGAGTGTCTTTCCGAACGGATCGGTGCTGTTGGATCTGCGTGTCTGGTCCTGAACGCCAGCTCGCTCTCATCAATGCAGCATTTATTAAAAAATAAAATTAAAATGAAAAAAAAAAAAAAAAAAGAATTGACAAATTGCATCACCAGGGAGCAGCCTGGCCTGGCTCACACACGTCCCAGGGCAGCAGCGGCATCAAGCGGGGCCGTTCAACGTGGCTTCGGCGCAGGGCAAGGCCTCGTCACTCCTGCAGGGACACCAGGGAGCCGCCTTAGGGACACGGGACACTCCAGGGAGAGCTCCCAAAGCTGCCCTCATCCCTCCTGAGAATGCCCTTCTGCTGGCACCTGAGCCCCACCCTCTGGTTGTGTTCTGTCTGTCCACTGAAGTGTTCTCAGCTCCCTGTGGAGAAACTCCCCCAGCCTCATGGACTATTACAGGGAAAATCAACGTGGAACCAGAGAATGGCATGGGTGGGAACAAACCTAAAAGCTGTCTAGTTCCAGCCCTTTCTAAGGTGATCAGAGGGATGGGGCATTCTTAACATGAGGGCAGGCTGAGAGTTAGGAATGTTCAGTCAGAGAGAGCTCAGAGCCCCTGGCAGGGCCTGAAGGGGCTCCAGGAGAGCTGCAGAGGGACTGGGGACAAGGCCTGCAGGGACAGCACCCAGGGAATGGCTCCCACTGCCAGAGGGCAGGCATGGATGGGATCTGGGCAATGAGGAATTCCTGGCTGGGCTGGAACTGCCAGAGCAGCTGGGGCTGCCCCTGCATCCCTGGCAGTGCCCAAGGCCAGGCTGGACACTGGGGCTGGAGCAGGCTGGGACAGTGGGAGGTGTCCCTGCCATGGCGGGGGTGGCACTGCAGGGGCTCTGGGGTCCCTTCCCACCCAGCCATGCCAGGATTCTGCCCTCACCTGTCTCTCGTGGCCGTTTCTGTGGCAGTTGTGACAGCAGTGGCCACCCTCTGGTGCCCGTCCGTGTGCGTGGCCGCGCTGCTCCGGGCCCCGCGGGGGGCACCGGCCGGCCCGCAGTCGGCCACGGGAGGCGTCTCCGGAGCCTTTCCGTCGGAGCCACTGCGGAGAAGGCAGGGACACGTCAGTGGAGCTCAGCCCACGGGAAAAGCAGACTCCTGCTGGAATGGGGTTCACATTCCAGGGGGGAAAACAAAATTCCTCCTGTTCAGCTCACACAGGCCTAAAGATCCCATTGGGAATGAGAACTGGCAATAAGCTGGGATTCAAATCAGCGGGCACATCCTGGAGGCTCCGGGTCCCAAACCCAACAGGACACACCAGGACAGCTCCTCGAGGGAGGCATTCCCAAATCCTGCTGCAAATCCAGTCTGAGAGTTCCCAAAGCCATTGCTGGGATGGCACAGCCTGCTCTGCTCCACGGGCTCTGACCAAGGGGCTCCTCAGGCTTCTGGGACACCCAGGAAATCCTGGGTTTAGGGGCAGATCCTAAAGCCCCATGGAGGAAAGACCCCAGGGACTGGATGTCCAGAATCCAAACCTGCTGAAGGATCTCCAGGGACCACAGAGGTGCCACCTGAGGGATGGTGTCCCCAGTGAGGCACCAACTACCTAAGCCCAAATCCTGGGAAAGGAGAACTGCAGGAACAAACCCTCCCAATCTCTTGTTTGGAATAAACCCACCCAGATTTGCAGCTGGAGAAGGGATTTCTGTGCACATCCCATTTTTTGGCTTCCAAGGCAGAGGATAAGCTGCCCCAGGAATGTTTTCTTCCCAGTTTCCATCCAGAACAATTCTTTCTCCCTCTCTCTCAGAGCAAAGCTCCACAAAAGGGAGAAAAGCTGGAGATGGCTGAGCTGAATCCTGTCACCGGCTCCGGGGGAGTTCATGGAATAAAATAATCCCAGCTGGATAATTGGACATGTGATGGAGATTGGAGACTGGGCTTCTATTTCTGGAGCACTTCTCTTGAAAAAAACTATAAAAATGAGGAATAATGAGATCCAAACATTCCCTTTCCTCCAGGGCTCACAAGCTCCTCAGAAGTACCAAAATACACCTTGGAGAGACACAGGGCTGGAGCTGCGTTCCCAGGAACGTCGCTGGAAAAAACCACTTCCCACACAAAAAACTGGAGCTCGACATTTCCACGGCTCAAAGAGAAACTTCTGAAGCCCAATCCCTGAAGATTCCAGGGCAGGAGGATTCCAGAGTTACCTGAACACCCACGGGGGCTCGGGAATTTCTCTGCCTTCCCTGAGCTCCTGGAAAATCCCAGCTGGACACACACCCCTGGTCACCCAGGGGTGACACAACCCAAACAAGGAGTTTGTCTGGGATGTCCTGTTGTCCCCTGGACACTCCTGGAGGGATGGGACCCCAAACTAGGAAGCTGAGAGCAATTCCTGAGCTGCATTTCCCTAAGGATCCCCCTGGGCAGCTGGGATGGGGCTCACAGAGAGTGGAACATCTGGAGGATTTACTGGGCTGCAACATCTGGTTCTCCATGGAATCCACTGAGGCCTTGGGCAGCTCCAAGGATAAAAGACCTCCAGCATGGATTCCAGGGACAAGGGGAAGGATATCCTCAGTCCCTGAGCAGCTCCAAGGAGAATTAAAGATACCTGTGTGGATTCCAGTTATTCCAGGGGCACCAGGGGATGGAAAAACTGTTCCTACAGCAGCAGGAATGGGGTTTGGTGCAGGTTTTGAGGAAGCATTTGGGGAAGGGCTTGGAGAGACTCACAACTCACAGAGTGACTCCAAAATGTTCCTGATTTCCCTGGAACCCTTAAGGAACGTGGTAAGAAATGGATATTCCCACTGCAGGCAGAGTGGTCTGTGAGAGCTGAGGACACTGGGAAGGCTCTGGGTGGTGATTCCCACTGGGAGCCCAGGCCTGGAGCAGCTCCAGTCCCAGCTGTGGGGGGACTGTCCTCCCTGCCCTCCCACGGCTTCCCCTGGGATCTCTGGCCATGGACACAGCTGTGGAGAGCCACAGACACCAGTCAGGGGAGGATGTGGGTGCTCTTTGCCACAGCGGAATCAGCAGGCAGGCAAAGGCAGGCAGCTTTGGGAAGCTTTATCCCTATGGAATGTGGTACAGACACTTGTCTGGAGAGAAAAACATTCCCAATGTGCCAAACCGGGAACAAACACTCCCTCCTGCCAGGAGAGCAGGGAAGAGGTGAGAACATCTCAAAGAGGATGGACACAGGAACAGCTGGAGCTGGGTCAGGGAGGGTTAGGTGGGGTATCAGGAAAGGCTCTTCCTCCAGAGGGTGCTGGGCACTGCAACAGCTCCCCAGGGAATGGGCACAGCTCCAGAGCCCCAGGAATGTCTGGACAACACCAAGATTGGTGGGCTATCCTGAACAGCTGGACCAACGACCCAGTTCAGGACATTCCCTGATCCTACTGGGAACCCAGCCAGCCCCAGGCAAGGTCCTGCTGTGCCCACACCATGGTCCAGGGCAGGAAAAGCACCTGGAGCACAGCTTGGATCAGATCCAATGGATCCAACTCCGCACAATCCAAGAGAAGGAGAGGCTGCTTTCAGCACAGCTGGAACTGCTGTGCCTTCCCACCAAGCCACAGCCAGGCCATTCCCAGGCACAGAGAGTGCATTTATCAGAACTAATGCATTTATCAAACTGAAATGTATCAAAATTAACTGCGTTTATCAAAATGAATGCATTTATCCAATCAACTGCATTTATCAAAATCAGCAGTATTTATCAGAATTAATGCAATTATCAGAATTAATGCATTTCTCAGAATAAGCTGCTTCCAACATAACAGACCCTGGGATAGCTCCTGCACTAATTCCAGGGAATTCTGCAATCCCAGTGGCTTCCCAGCCCCCAGGCCCCCAGGAGCTGCTGCTGGCTGAGCACAACCAGGGATGATCCCAAACTGTCACCAAGCATTGCTGAAGGAAACTCCTGATCCTGAGTCAGGTGCACAAACCCCGAGACTCAGGTAAAAAACTCGAGGAAATCGATGGAAGAGTACGAGGAAAAACCTCAGACTCTTAGAACTGAGTAAAATTGCTGTAGAGGCAGCAGATGCTGACTGGGTTGGGAAGCAGCTCATCCCCTGTGATTGGAGCAGGCTGGATTGAGGATCCAATTCCTACAAACCTGCCCAATCCCTGGATCTGCTCCAGCCTTTCCTGGTGCTTTTATCATTGAATGCCTTTGGGGAAAACAAGAACCTGAGTGGGCAAAACCTTCCCCCCATGGCTGCAGGAGGATCCCATTGGAACCTTTACTCTACTTTTCTGAGCAATCCCACCCAGATCCTGCCCTGGGCTAGATCCCAGATCACAGACAGAGATGCTCCTGTGACACTGGAGTGCCCAAAGGAGGCCCAACCCTTCCTTGGAATAACCCTCTGCTAAATATGTCCCCCAGACCCCTCTGTGCCACGCCAGGGCAGGACCTGCTCCCAGGGCACACCAAGACATGGAGCCACAGGAGAGAGAGCACTGGAACCACAGGGGGCCATCCCAGGGCCATCCCAGCCCAGGGGCCATCCCAGCCCATGGAGACCCCTTCCCACCTGGAGGGAGCTGCCCTGTCCTTGCTGGGCTCCTGAGCCGTGGCCGTGGATTCCGTGCCAGCCTTGGCCTTGTCGTCGTCATCGTCGTCGCTCTCGGAGCTGCCCGAGGAGCTGCTGTCCAAGGCCACCAGCGGTGCCTTCCGTGTCCCACACGCGTTCCACACACAGGGAGAGGCAGCAGCGCTGGCTGGGGGAGGAACAGCCCACACTGGAACCTTGGGAAAGCTCCCTGGACCGGCCTAAGGGGTCAAACAGGGCCTGCAGCCACTGCAGATGGTCTGGGAATCATGGGATGGGTTGGGTGGGAAGGACCTCAAAGCCCACCCAGTGCCACCATGGGCAGGAACACCTTCCACTGTTGCAGAGTGCTCCCAGCCCTGTCCAGCCTGGCCTGGGACACTTCCAGGGATAAATGAAGTGTCCCTGTGATATCAGTTCCAACCCACTGCAGCTCCATCCCTTCCCTGCTGACATTGTCCCGACAAACCCTCGGGATCTCTGCCTTTGCTTCGCTCTGATCCCACAGGGAATGCTCAGGGCAGGGGCCCTGCAGGGAGGGTTCTCCTGCCCCAGGGGCTCCATGCAGAGTTCCCAGGGGTTGAGAGCACCCCGAGTGGCCCTGTGTCACTCACAGTTCTTGTCCTGGCCCTGCGCCGGGGTCCCGTCGGTGCCGCTGCTCTCGGTGTCCATGGGGGAGCTGCAGCGAGGGCCGGACTCGGAGCTGGGGAGGGAAGAGCCCTGAGCACGGAGCCAGGATCATCCCAGAGCCTCCCAACAGCCCCAGGAGCAGCCACCGGCCCTGCTCTTCCTTCCCATCACTGCTGTGAATTTCTCTAAACCTTATTTCCTGGTTCTCTACCCCAGTGAGGACACAGAAAGTGGAGCTGTGTCAGTCAGGAGCACTGGGAAGCAGCGGGAAGCACAAAGGAGCCCTGATCCAGGATCATCAGACAGCATTAAACAATAAACGGGAAGCGATGGGAAGGGAAGGGGAAGAAGAAAGGATTACAGCCAGGCACTCCATCAAAACGCATCCCGAATATTCCCCCATTCCCAAGCCCCAGGGGAGCTGGAATTCTGTGGCTCTTACCAGCAGAAAGGCTGGAAGTCTGTGAACTTGGCCCAGCCCTTCTCCTCCGGGGCACTGCTCTGCGGGGCGGCCGAGTCCCACACGCTGGAGCCCACGTCCATGGCCACGGGCGGCGTGGGGCCCGCGGGCTCGAACACGGCCGTCCAGCCAGCCCCTAGGGACACCACAGCCTGGGTGCCAGCCCAGCCCCAGCTGGCCAGGAGCACCCCAGGGACAGACAGCAACCCACCCAGGGACATCCCAGGGATCCCAAGGACACAGCAACCCAGCCCAGGAACACCCCAGGAATCCGAGGGACATCCCAGGGATCCCAGGGACAGACCAGGGACATGCCAGGGATTCCAGGGACACAGTAACCCAGCCCAGGAACATCCCTGTGATCCCAGGGACATCCCAGGGACACAGCAACTCAGCCCAGGAACATTCCCGGGATCCCAGAGGCATCCCAGGGTCCCCCTTCCACACCCGCCTGTGTCCCATGGAAATCCCTCTGTGGATGTTTATCCCCAGGAGAGGCATCCATGGAGACAAATGACACTGTGGGTTCATCCCCCAAGCCAGTGATTCCCAGCTCCAAGTCCCTCAGTTCCCTGCCAAAAGCTCCCATCTCCCTCTCCAATGGTTGGGTTTCAGGTGAAGAAGTGATCAATGGTATTTAAGATCCTAAAAATCACCCATTGCTTTTTTCACAGTTCTGGACAATTCCTCCTCCAGAACCTCCTTCCACTTTTAGTCCCACTTCCAACTTCCAGTCCTACAAATCCCACCTTTGGAATAGCATTTTTCCTTAGCTTTTCCCAGGGAAGAGGGAGGATTGCAGAGCTCTGCAGGAACAGAACCAGGCAGGAGAGCCCCTCCGGGGCTGCATCCCCAAAATTGATCCTTAATTCCAACTGAATCTCCAGAGGGTGACTGGGCTGCTATACAAAGCCCCCTGGGACTGGGAGGCTCATACTGGTTCTTCCCAATGGGCTGGAATTATCTGACACTCCCAAAGGGCTGCAGAGGGCAGGATCCTGGGATAACCCTGCCTGATGCTCCGAGTGACAACATAAAGGCAGCACCCAGAGAAAAAACTGGTATAAAACTCAAAAAGCTTGGATAAAGGGATGGCTGGGAAAATCTTTTATCCCTTGTTCTGCTGACAGCACCATGGCTGTCCAGCATTCCCATGGTGGAATGGTGTCATTTACACCGAGAGTTGTGAAAACCCCTGAAGGGAGCAGAAAAGATGGAAAAAGACAATGTACAGGGCCCTGGAGGGACAGGACACAGGGAATGGCTTCCAGCCCCAGGTTTAGATGGCATCTTAGGAAGGAATTCCTGGCTGGGAAGGTGAGCTAGGCTGGGCTGGAATTGTCAGAGCAGCTGGGGCTGCCCCTGCATCCCTGGCAGTGCCCAAGGCCAGGCTGGACACTGGGGCTGGAGCAGGCTGGGACAGTGGGAGGTGTCCCTGCCATGGCAGGGGTGGCACTGCAAGGGCTCTGAGGTCCCTTTCCACCCAGCCCATTCCTGGGATTCCAGGAAGAGCAAAGTTCCTCTGCACTCCTGCTCCAGTCACTTTAGGGATGGGTTTGCCACAGGCAAAGCACAGCTGGAAAAGCAGGAGAATGGGCAGGGATGGGGGTGTGGAGACACCTGGCAAAGGTGGGCACACAACTCCTGTCCTGGGACAGGAGGAGTTCAGGTCATGTCCCTGCACTGCTGCTTTGATTGGGATTTTCAGTGAAGGAGCTGGGATTCAGGGAGCCACAGAACCATGGAATAGCTTGTGCAAGGGGACCTTACAGCTCCTCTCATTCCAAGCCCTGCCATGGGCAGGGACCCTTTCCCTGGGATTCCCCCTGTGGGGCTGCCTGACACAAGGGCTCTTCTGGGGCAGGGCTGCAGCTCCAGAGACTCCAGAGGCACAAAGTGAGCCCTGACGTTCTCATTTCCCCTGGCCAGGAGGAACTGGGGACCGCCCAGAGGAGCTGGCAGTGTGTGAGTGCTGCTGTGACCCCTGCAGCCCCAGGGATGCGCTCCCAAGCCCGGTACCTTGGCAGGAGTCTGAGTCCTTCTGCTCTGGGGTGCTGCCCTTGTGCGGGGAGGGCGGTGGTGGCCGCTCCTCCTCCTCCTCAGAGTCCACGCTGCCGTCGTGGTCCCCGTTCTCCAAGTCACTCTTGGAGCTCTCTGACGTCTGTGAGGCTCCAAACCTGAACGAGAACTGGGAATGAGCCACGCCTGGATCCCCCAGCTCCTCCTCCCTGTCCTGGGGAAACAGCCCAGAGCCTTTGCCAGGGTTGTTTCCCCCAGAATATTTCCCCCAACTGCTCAGGGCATTCGTGGGTGCTCAGGGCGATTCCCCCAGATTCCCAAGGGCTTTGCTGCCAGCATTGCCTGGAGGTGCAGGACAGAGCCAGGGCTGGGGACACCACACAAACCAGTGCTCAGAGAGGGGACAGACACTGGTGTAGAGCCCACCCTGTGCCCAGGCAGGGCCTGAGGCAGTTGGTGCTCGGCAAGAACACAGCAAAGTCTTGGATGTTTTCCCTGTTTCCTTTGATCATACTGCAGATTGGGAATTATGGAAATAATTTTATTTTAATGAGTGGCTCTGTCAAAGGGATGAAAAATTATTTCAAAGCTCGAGATGCCCCTGGGAGGCCTCTTGTTCTCACTTTTCTGATTTGAATGGTCTGAGAAAGAATGTTCTGCCCACTCCCCTCAGTCTCACCTCCTCCTCCTCCTCCCGCTCCTCTCCAAGGATGAGAGAAGGAGCAAATTCCAAGAGTTTCGCACTAAGGGTGGGGGTTTTTAATGTGTTTGATGGAAGACTCATTAACTAGGTGTTCCCATTGTTAATTAATTCCCTTTAATTTGATCTGTCTCCAGTTTGGGAGAACCCCCAGCACAGGTGCCAGGAAAAGTGCTCAGGGTTGTGTCAGACAAAACCTCACAGCCCCAAAATGACACAAAACCCAATGAATTCCTCCTGGCCTGGACTGAAATGTGCAGATTCCCCGCAGCAGGAGGAAAATCAGGGTTCTGCTTTCACCTTACCGTGTCCTGGACTTGACCTGGGTTGCATAGGAGATGTCCTTCTCCTCCCAGATATCCTCCTCCTCCTCGTTGTCGTCGAACTGCTGGATGCGCTCGTTGCAGCAGGCCTCGAACAGGGAGGCATTGGGCTGCAGGACCAAAGGGAGGTTACATTCCACAGCTTCTCTGGAGACACTGCTTTAAGCCCAGGTCTCAGGGCTGACCAAATCCAGCTTTGCTCAGGAGCTGGGATCACCACAGTCCAGCTGCTGCTGTGGTTTGGGGCAATAGAGCAGGAAAGGCCAGGAACAGCCTAGCAATGTTTAGATCCATGAGAAATCCATCTCTGCCTATGCTTCCCTAATCTGTGTCTGGAAAGATGATCTAAAGCTGCAAGAGCTGGGAGTGTTCACCTGGACAGGAGAGGAATACAGGTATATCTCAGAGCCTGGAGGGGCTCCAGGAGAGCTGCAGAGGGACTGGGGACAAGGCCTGACAGCACCCAGGGAATGGCTCCCACTGCCAGAGGGCAGGCATGGATGGGATCTTGGCAATGAGGAATTCCTGGCTGGGCTGGAATTGCCAGAGCAGCTGGGGCTGCCCTGGATCCCTGGCAGTGCCCAAGGCCAGGCTGGACACTGGGGCTGGAGCAGCCTGGGACAGTGGGAGGTGTCCCTGCCATGGCAGGGGTGGCACTGGAGGGGCTCTGAAGTCCCTTCCCACCCAACCCATGCCAGGATTCCATGATGTAAGAACAGACTGGCACTGGGGGTGGGAGGAAGATTCCCTCTGTGCCAGGGGTGCTGCCTCAGAGGGAACATTTCCTGGCAGGAAGCCCTGAGGGGCCAGCAGTGCCTGGCTCTCTCAGGCCCCTCTGCTTGGCCCACACGCCCCCAGAGCTCTGCTCTCTCAGGATGCAAGCAGCACCTTTCCAGAAGCACCGTGACTCCAGCCCCAGCCCCCAGTGGATCCCCACTCACGCTGTCGTCGTCAGCATCGATGTTGAAGTTGATCTCGGCGATGCGGTCAAAGGGAGCGCTGGGAGGGAGGAGGGAGGGAAGAGCCTCAGGGGTGGCTCCGAGGAGCCTGTGCTTCCCAGAGGGACAGCAGCAGAGCCAGAGCCACTCCTGGGCTGGGATCCCTGCACAGCCACTCCTGCCCACTGTGTCCCCTCACCGAGGGAAAGGTTATTCCAGCCTAGAACATTCCCTGCCCATCACAGGGGGGGCACTGGAGGGGGCGTCCTGGGGGGGTCGGGCTGTGCTCCAAGGGAACAGGGACAGGAGCAAAGGGAACGGCCTCAGGCTGGGCCAGGGCAGCCTCAGGATGGAATCTGCAGGAATTTCCCCATGGAAAGGGGGGTGAGGCCTTGGCAGGGGAAATTTGGAATGCCCATCCCTGGAGGTGTGCAAGGAATTCCTGGAGGCGGCACTCAGGGCTCAGGGCTGGGGACAAGATGGGCACTGGGCACAGCTGGGATTGGATGGGCTGGGAGGGCTTTTCCAACCTCAGGGATTTTGGGGTTCTGTGAATCTCAGTCTCAAAGCCTGAGGTGTGTCTGTTCTGTGAATATCCCAGGGTGTGAATACCCCCGATGACCCAATTCCCAGTCCAAGCCAGGGGAGCCCCTGGTGGGAACAGCAGAGGGTGCTGCAGGCCCAGAAATTCCCAATTCCCAGAGTTTGGATTCAGGAAGAGCTCACTCTCCCTACTCATGGATCTGTAGCTTTTCCAGTGTCATTTTCTTTGACAGACTCTCCAGTTCAGTACTCCTGTAATCCCAGCGACACTGACACATGACTGATAGTCCTTAAATATTCCAATTCACTTCCAGCCCAGTGTCCACCACCTGGACACAGCTGGCAGGGAGCACCACTCCCAGAATATTCCCCTTTTCTCAGGAACTTCTCCTTTTCCAATCACAAACAGAGCTACAACATGCCAGGCAGACTTTTTCCAGTTTCATGCTCATTTTACACTGGGCAGAAGGCCCCTGGGGCAGCTCCTCAGGGATTTAACTCCTCCCTGCCCCTCACCCACATGGGGCTGTATTTGCCAGCAGTGAAAAGTCTTTTTTATTTTATTTTATTTTATTTTATTTTATTTTATTTTATTTTATTTTTATTTATTTTATTTTATTTTATTTTATTTTATTTATTTTATTTATTTGTAGAACAGAATAATTTATGTTCATTTCAACTCTGATTCTATTCTAGAACTTTTATGCCTTATCAAGTTTCTGACATCTCTGAGGCTCAGGAAAAACCCAGGATGGGAAGGGCAGAGGTGCTGCCTTGGACCCAAGGAATTCCTGGGATGGAGACAAACCCAGGAGCACTGGGATCCCCTGGAGCACTGCTCTGTCCATAATCGGTCCCAGTTTCAGGACTGTTATGGCCACTGGGATTATCCCAGTGCCAGATACATTTCTAAGGAGAGAGGATGAGCTGCAGCTTTAAAGGGATTAAAGGAATTCTGTAAAAGCAGCAAATTCTGAGCTCTGGATTCAGCAAGTTGTGTAACTCTGAATCCCCTTCCCTGGTCTCCCTGAAATGCCACTGCTCCTGATCATCCCTGCTCCCTTCCTCAGGAGAGGGAAAATGGCTGCATTTTCCATGGATTCCATCAGAGCACTGTCTCTTCACTCCTTCCAATAAAGATTTTGCCCAGAGTTTGCTCTCATGCTTTGTCTTTAAACTCATTCCAGACCAGGGCTGGGCAACAGTTGCCTGCTTTATTTCAAATATCCCTCTTTGAAATGAAGGAATACTTTTCCTTGCTTCTCCACCTGGCTCTGGAGATCGGGCTGGGCTCCTGGAAAACAAGGAGCTGTTTACAACCTGAGGAGGGATAACAAGGCTCATTTGTAAACCTGAAGCAGAGGGAGGATGGGATGCAAAGAGGCTGAAATGCCAATCACCCCCAGACTCACTTGGTGCTGTCACCAAACACCCCCAGACTCACTTGATGTTGTCATCCTGGTCTGCAAACTCCTCGTCGTTGAAGCCGAACTGATCCACAAAATTGGCTGTCATCTGCTGGATCTGGTACTCGGAGAAGGCCTGGGAAGGGATCCCAAAAAATCCATCAGTAGGGTGTTCAGAGACATTCCAGAAACAGTCAGTGGAGCTCCTCCAGGAAAGCACTAAAATCCCAGGGAAGAGTATGAAATCCACACTCTGAGCCCTTCCCAGAGCAGGGTCACATGGAGCTCTGGGATTCCTGCCCCAAAGCCTCCTGCCCTGCTCCCAGGTGGATCTCAGGCCATGGAACTGCCCTAGGAAAGCCCAAAGGAGCTGAACACAGACTGGGAGCAGAGTTCAGGAAGCTGCTCCACACCAGGATGGACTAAAGGCAACTGGAGCAGCGAGTTTCCCGGGAATAGTGAAGATGTTCCCAACCCACCTGCTGGAGAGTGAGCTCATTGGGGAAAGAACTTTCAATGTCCTCATCCTCGCTGGAGGAGTGCAGGTGGTGGGTGCTCACCTGGGAAAGCACAAACCAGTCAGGGAACCAGGGAAAGCTGGAAAAGCTCCAATGTTTCAGCTCCACCAAAGCCCAAACTCCTGCCCAGGCAGGAGTTGCCCCAGAGAATCCCAGGGACCAACTCAGCACCATGGATCAGCTCTACTGAAGGACTGTTATGAGACATGTTTATGGAAATGCCTTCTACTCTGCCTTGAAGTGTTCTTCAGCAAAAGAAGGAAAATGAGAGAAACCAGAAATATCCCTTTCTTCTGTTAGGGGGAGCCCAGCAGGCACTGGAGTGACCAACTCACCAAATCCACCGTGTTTCTCCGGTTTGTCTCCGTCAGCGTCTCCTCCACGAAACTCTCCCACCTGCCCCTGCAGTCCTCAGGCAACTCTGGAATGAGAGGGACACAGAAACCTTGGGAGTTCTGAGCCAGCTGAACTCCCTGGGGACTCACAGCTTCTCTCACCCTGCTGGGAACAACCCCGAGCAGGGCTCCAGCTGTGCTTGGGTCTTCCCTTTTCTCCCCTCCCATCCCTCCCAGCCCAGCACAACTGGGAGCACAAAGGGGAGCAGAACTTGAGGGCTGAGGCAAAGAAATGGAGAAATAATAAAAGGAGAAAAGAGCAGAAGAGTGTGCCCCCTCCCAGCCCGGCAGAGGCTGAGCAGTGGGGATGGAAAATGTGGAAAGCTTCCTTCCTCCCACCCAAACCCATGGGACAAAACCAATTATCCAAGTGGATCCAGTGAGGGCAGGATGGACACAGCCTGGCAATGGGAATATCCCTGATGAGCACATCTGGCACCTCTGGGGACACTTAACCTCGTGACTCTTTCCTCAGAAAGTCATGGAATCATGGAATGGGTTGGGTGGGAAGGGACTTCAGAGCCCCTCCAGTGCCACCCCCGCCATGGCAGGGACACCTCCCACTGTCCAATCTTAACCTCACTGCACGAAAACCAGGAGCAACCAAGTGGGGTCTCAGCATACTTTAAATGATGGGATATTGTGGGATTTCCCAGGGAACACTTTCCAATGGGAAAGGATCTTGAGCAAATACCTGCAGTGAGCCCTCCCAGGAGCTCCCAAGGGTTATTTTTCCCTAGAGAGCAGTAAAAAGTGAAGGAGGAAGAGGAGAAGGAGAAGGAGAAGGAGAAGGAGAAGGAGAAGGAGAAGGAGAAGGAGAAGGAGAAGGAGAAGGAGAAGGAGAAGGAAGATGAGAAGGCGAAGGAGAAGGCGAGAAGGAGAAGGCAGGATCCTTCAGGATGCTGCTGTCGGGTATTGCGGCTTGCTTGCGGTTCGATGATTACTGTTCTCGTCTTATTCCTCTGAGAGGACAAGGCTGCATAGAGGAGCAGGCCAGTACCTTGTGATTAGTCACTGATCTGGGCCTGCATGGGCCCCTTCTCCATGTTGTGCACCACGGCGTTGGCGATGCGGGTCAGGTGCCCCATGTTCCCTCTCCTCCTGCCGCCCTCTGCCCTGGAACAGAGAGCAGCCGCTACCCACGGAGCCGGGACACCCACGGAACCGGGATATCCACGGAACTGGGATACCCACGGAACTGGGATATCCACGGAACTGGGATACCAACAGAACCAGGATATCCACGGAACTGGGATACCCATGGAACTGGGATACCCACAGAACCAGGATATCCATGGAACTGGGATACCCACGGAACTGGGATACCCACAGAACCAGGATATCCATGGAACTGGGATACCCACGGAACTGGGATACCCATGGAACCAGGATATCCATGGAACTGGGATATCCACAGAACTGGGATATCCATGGAACTGGGATACCCACGGAACTGGGATACCCACGGAACTGGGATACCCACGGAACTGGGATATCCACAGAACCTGGATATCCACGGAACTGGGATACCCATGGAACTGGGATACCCACGGAACTGGGATACCCACGGAACTGGGATATCCACAGAACCAGGATATCCATGGAACTGGGATACCCACAGAACCAGGATACCCACGGAACTGGGATACCCACGGAACCAGGATATCCATGGAACTGGGATATCCACAGAACTGGGATACCCACGGAACCGGGACACCCGCAGAACTGGGATACCAAAGGAGCCAAGACACCCATGGAGCCAGGAAAATCATGGAGCCAGGACAGAGCCCTGGGAATAGCCCCAGCATTCCTGCCCCAGTGCCCACAGAATTCCAGCCCCAGTGGCCACAGCATTCCTGCCCTAATGGTCATAAAATTCCAGCCCCAGTGGCCACAGCATTCCTGCCCTAATGGTCATAAAATTCCAGCCCCAGTGGCCACAGCATTCCTGCCCTAATGGTCACAGAATTTCAGCCCCACACAGGGATCAGCCCTGCCCTGGCAGGACGGGGTGAGCTCGCCCCCAGGACAGGGACCTTCCCTCATTTTGCCCTGTTTTGGGATCCCTCCTCCCACTCAGGTAACATGGGAGGGGCTCCAAACAAGGAGGTAAACATGGAAAAGATGCAGAAATAAATCTGATTTTAATTCCAGGGAAGAAAACTCCTGAAGTTAAGGATCTACAGCACACCTACTGGCAGAGCTCCAGGGTGGGACTGGGATTGCAGCAGTGACTCCCCCAGAACAGGAGATATTCCCATCCAAACATGGGATTCCCCCTGGGATAAAACCAATTCCCAACACAGAGCCCAAGCAGCCCTGAGCCCCTGCTCTGGCTCCTCACTGCTTCCCTTCCTGCAGAGTGAAGCCGTGCTCCAAACCAGCCCAGGGAACAGTTTGGGTGGGAAGGGACCTCAGAGCCCCACAGTGCCACCCCTGCCATGACAGGGACACCTCCCAGTGTCCCAGGGTGCCACAAGCCCCAGTGTCCAGCCTGGCCCTGGGCACTGCCAGGGATCCAGGGGCAGTCCATCTGCCCACTGAGAGCAGCCAAGGACTTTCCTGGAAACTCCACCTTCCCAAAGCCCCAGCTGAGATTCTTCTGCTTGAATCCCTATTTTTTTCCTTCCATACAGATATTCAGATTCTTTCCAGTGTGGTGGTGACTGGAACTCTGGCAGGAAATAGGGATTAGCTCTGGCTCTTTTCTGGTTTAATCAGGAAAACTCCCAAGCAGCACCCAGGGATATTTTTGGTCCTACAGAACTGGGCAAGGAAATGCCCAGCAAAATTCCTTATGTGAACAAGGGGCTGTAAAAAGAACCAAAACCCCAAAAACCCAAACCACTCCAACAAAAAAAATGTAATCTAGATCTCTATCCACTAATTATGGCCTGAACAATTCCAGTGGGACTCCAAAGCCCTTGGAAGCCACCAGGAGCTCAAAATAGAGAGGGAGGACCAAACACTGAGCTGGACACGGAAACTGAAGCCTCTGGAATACTTCCACTTTAATGTTTCAGTTCTTTTAGAATATTTAGTTCTTATCAGCCCAATCAGCACAAAATCCAAGGGGTTTATAAAGCTGTAATAGGAATTCCAGGCCCCAAATGCTTGGCCAGCCCAACTTCCAACAGTTTTCTACTCCAGGAAGAATAAAACTGTATATTTAAAACAAACAAACAAACAAATTTAAAAAGTGATTATTCCATGGGATTCCCTGAGAAAGCAGGAAAGCAGAAGACTGAGGTGTTTGGGGTGGGGTTTTGGAAACATCCATAAAGCCCATCGTGCCTTCAAATCCTGTCCAAAATTTGGGAATTTGGCTTGTCAGCATGCAAACCACCCCAGTTCCAAATCCCAACCAAAATCCAAGTCTGTTTGGACACCATTAAGATGGAAATTCTCCAAGAATATTCCAAAGTCATTGTGCAGCCCCAGGCCAGCAATTCCTTACTGGATTTTGTCATTGGCTTCCCAGGCGTCCAATATCCTCTGCACCAGGCAGCACTTCTGGAACAGCTGTGGGGGAAAGGGAGGATATTCAGGGTTTTCCAAAGACCTGTGGATCCTCCTGCTCCTCCCCTGGCTGCTCCCCAGCAGCTCCAACCTCAGCCCTTCCCCGGCCCAAGAGCCCAGCTCCTTCCTGGTTACTCCCCAGGGGATCCCAGCAGAGCAGCAGCACCTGGAGCATCCCCAGGCTGCTCCTGAGCCTCCCAGCAGCAGGAATTAAAGCACTGCTGGCATTCTCCAGCCACCACACTGAGGCCTGGCCACTAACAGCTGGAATGGTCTTGGACAGTTTTTTCTTCAAAATTTGTAGCAATTTTTACTTTAAAAAATGGAATTTTAATAATAAATAGGGATAATTTTAACACATATCAAGGGAATTCACAGGGTCATTAAATGAGGGGAGTTTTAATGGGATGCTACAAATAAAGGCACAGAAGCAACCACAGCTCCAGGAGCACCACTAGAAATTATAGCAAGTAATAATAAAGTCCACTAAAAATAATAATAGAACCCACTAAAATGATAATAAATAATAATAAAACACACTAAAAATAGATAGTAATAAAGCCCACAAAAATTTGATAATAAATAACAAAAACAATTTTTAAAGGCAATAAATCATAACAAAACCCACTAAAAATTACATATAAAAATAAATAATAATAAAAGACCTACATTTTTAGACATTATAGACAAGTGCCTGCCCTGGAACAGCCCATCCCAGAGATCCCTGCTGACCCCAGCCCATCCCAGAGATCCCTGGTGACCCCAGCCCATCCCAGAGATCCCTGCTGACCCCAGCCCATCTCAGAGATCCCTGCTGACCCCAGCCCATCCCAGAGATCCCCTGGTGACCCCAGCCCATCTCAGAGATCCCTGCTGACCCCAGCCCCACCGCAGAGACCCCCGATGACCCCGCCCATCCCAGAGATCCCTGCTGACCCAGCCCATCCCAGAGAATCCCTGGTGACCCCAGCCCATCCCAGAGATCCCCTGCTGACCCCACCCATCTCAGATCCCTGCTGACCCCAGCCCACCCCAGAGATCCCTTATGACCCCCAGCCCATCCCAGAGATCCTGCTGACCCAGCCCATCCCAGAATCCCCTGGTGACCCCAGCCCATCCCAGAGATCCTGCTGACCCCAGACCCATCCAGAGATCCCTCGTGACCCAGCCCATCCCAGAGATCCCTGCTGACCCAGGCCATCCCAGGGACCCTGGCTGACCCCAGCCCATCCCAGAGTCCCTGCTGACCCCAGCCCCATCCCAGAGATCCCTGCTGACCCCAGCCCATCCCAGAGATCCCTGCTGACCCCAGACCCATCCCAGAGATCCCTGCTGACCCCAGCCCATCCCAGAGATCCCTGCTGACCCCAGCCCATCCAGAGATCCCTGATGACCCCAGCCCATCCCAGAGATCCCTGATGACCCCAGCCCCATCCCAGAGATCCCTGCTGACCCCAGCCCATTCCAGAGTATCGCCTGTGACCCCAGCCCATCCAGAGATCCCTGATGACCCCAGCCATCCCAAGATCCCTGGCTGACCCCACCCATCCCAGAGATCCCCCTGATGACCCCAGCCCATCCCAGAGATCCCTGGTGACCCACCCATCCCAGAGATCCCTGGTGACCCCAGCCCATCCCAGAGATCCCTGATGACCCCAGCCATCCCAGAGATCCCTGCTGACCCCAGCCCGCATCCGCAGAGATCCCTGATGACCCCCCAGCCCCATCCCCGAGATCCCTGCTGACCCCAGGCCCATGCCCAGAGATCCCGGCTGACCCCAGCGCCATCCCCAGAGATCCCTGGTGACCCCAGCCCATCCCAGAGATCCCTGCATGACCCCCAGCCCATCTCAGAGATCCCTGCTTGACCCAGCCCCCCCCCAGGGAACCCTGCTGACCCCAGCCCCTCCCAGAGATCCGCTGATGAACCCCAGCCCATCCCAGAGATCCCTGCCTGACCCCCGCCATCCCAGAGATCCCTGATGACCGACCCCAGCGCCCATCCCAGAGATCCCTGCTTGACCCCAGCCCCATCCCAGGGACCCTGGTTGACCCCAGCCCATCCCAAGAAGATCCCTGCTGACCCAGCCCCACCCGAGAGATCCCCTGCTGACCCCAGCCCCAGCCCAGAGATTCCCTGATGACCCCAGCCCCATCCCAGAGATCCCTGCTGACCCCCAGCCCATCTCAAGAGATCCCTGCTGGACCCCAGCCCCATCCCGAGATCCCTGCTGACCCCAGCCCCATCCCCGGAGATCCCTGCTGACACCTAACGCCCAATCCCAGAGATCGCCTGCTGACCCCCAGCCACCACCCCATGGACCTGCGGACCCCAGCCCATCCCAAGATCCGCTGATGACACCCAGCCCATCCCAGAGATTCCCTGCTTGACCCCACCGCACCCCAGAGATCTGTGCTGACCCCGACCCATCCTCGAGATCCCTGCTGACCCCCGCCACCACCCCAGCGATCCCTGCTGACCCCAGACCCATCCTAGAGATCCTCTGGCTGACGCCAGACCGTACCCATCCAAGATCCCCTGCTGACCCCAGCCCATCCCAGAGATCCCTGCTGACTCCCCCAGCCCCATCCCAGAGATCCTGCTGACCCAGCCCATCCCAGACCCTGCTGACCCCAGCCCATCCCAGAGATCCCTGCTGACCCCAGCCCATCCCAGAGATCCCTGCTGACCCCAGCCCATCCCAGAGATCCTGTGACCCCAGCCCATCCCAGAGATCCCTGTGACCCCAGCCCATCCCAGAGATCCCTGCGTGACCCAGCCCATCCCAGAGATCCCTGCTGACCCCAGCCCCATCCCAGAGATCCCTGCTGACCCCAGCCCATCCCAGAGATCCCTGGTGACCCAGACCCATCCCAGAGATCCCCTGGTGACCCCAGCCCATCCCAGAAATCCCAGCTGACCCCAGCCCATCCCAGAGATCCCAGCTGACCCCAGCCCATCCCAGAGATCCCTGCTGACCCCAGCCCATCCCAGAGATCCCTGCTGACCCCAGCCCATCCCAGAGATCCCTGGTGACCCCAGCCCATCCCAGAGATCCCTGCTGGACCCCACCCATCCCAGGGACCCTGGTGACCCCAGCCCTCCAGATCCCTTGACCCACCTCCAAGATCCTGGCACAGACCCATCCCGATCCCTGCTGACCCCAGCCCATCCCGGACTGTGACCAGCCCCTGCAGGATCCCTGCTGACCCCAGCCCATCCCAGAGATCCCTGCTGACCCCAGCCCATCCCAGAGATCCCTGCTGACCCCAGCCCCACTGCAGAGACCCCCGGTGACCCAGACCCATCCCAGAGATCCCTGGTGACCCCAGCCCCACTGCAGAGATCCCTGGTGGCCCCAGCCCCAGCCCAGCTCTCACGTGGGTGACCATGATGTTCTCGGTGGCTCTGGCAGGGGGCTGTGTGGGCTCTGCAGGCTCCGTGGGCTCAGGGGCCGCGCTCCCGCTCGGAGCCTCCTCTTTGCTGCCCGGCTCCCCTGGGCTGGGCTTCCCCTCGTGCACCGAGTGGGACAGGATGGCTGCTATGGACAGCTCCACTTGGAAATGCAAAAAGTTATTCCACGTGTATTTAAAAAATAAATCCTGGAGGAGAAATAAAAGATGGAAGAGTTTACTCAGGATAAATTTTCCTGGTTTTAATGATATCAGGGATCTTTAAGAATCTTCCCAATTCAACCCATCCCAGGATTCTGGGAGTCTGGGATATTAAATTGTTGCCCAAGTTGTTGTTTGATCGAGCAATTCACTCAAACAGTTTTCCTGCAACATGCCAGCACCCAGAGCAGGCTGAGCTCTGCATTCCCAGGGCGCTCAGTCTGCTGGGAAATCAGTGAATATTCCAAATAAATGGAGCACTTAGGAATCCTCTCACACAGCACCCACAGCACTGACACACTGAATTAAACAACTTAACTCTGCTGGTGCTCAATGAAGCCTAGGAAAAACAGGAACTAAACCACTGCTAAGGGTGGAATTAATTCTCTTAAGGCTGCCCAGGTTCTGGAAGGCTTTTTCCAGCCTCAGGAATCCTCATCATTCCAGGAGCTCACACACAGAGCACAGACTGTTTCACACCTTCTCCATTGAACTGACATGGACTTGGAAGTGTGAGGCTCAGTCCAAAACCCCAAACAGTCGGATCGGATCACAAAAGGGAAATATCAGGACTTTGGCCCCCCGGCACAAGCCCTGCACAGAAGGGATCCCAGGTCCCGGCCCTGCCCCCGGTGGCCCCGGGCACTCACAAGTAACAAGTCCATGGTGCCGAGCCTGCAGAGCTCGTGGTTGATGCTGGGCGTGTTGGCGTGCAGCAGCGCTGCGATCAGCCGCGAGCCGTGCAGCCGCGCGTTCCCCAGCGGCTCCTCCAGCACCCCCAGCGTGGTCAGGATCGCCGGTTTCTGCCGAGCAGGGAGGGCAGTCAGGGCAGGACAGCACTCCCACAGCGCACCAGGCTTCCACAGGGCCTTGGCCGTAAATCCAGCCATGGGAATTCCACCTCAGCAGGGGGAAGAGCTTCCCATGGAGGTGGCACCGCCCCGGAACCACTGCCCGGGGAGGGCCTGAGTCCCTCACTCTGCAGACACCCCAATCCCAGCTGGGTGTCCCTGTGTCACCTGCTCCAGGTGACCCTACCCTGCATGGAGTAGCAGTGGATGAACCCTAACAACCCCAGCTGTTCTGAAATTCTCAGATTTAAGAGAACCCACCCATTTCAGAAATGTTCCCAGAAGGGAAACCTAAACCACCTTCCCAAGAGGATGGTTCTGGGGCCACTGGGAAATTTAACTTCCAAATCAGAAGATTAAAATCCAGCTATCCACTGAAAGTTTCTTCCTCTCCATCCCTTCCCATCTCCACCCAATCCCCCAGTCCCAAAGATTTCCCTGAACACAACTCTCAGACTCCTGCTGCTCATCCCTGCATGCCCCAGTTACAGGATTTGGTGTGGATTTCCCCTCCCTGGCCACGTGTCCATGCTGGAGCTGTCTGGAGTCCCGGGAACGCTGGCAGTACCTTGGGTGGGCACAGCAGCAGCTGGTGGAAGTCCTTGAGCCGGGGCTCGATGCCGCGTAAGATGCTGCTGTTGACAGTGTAAGACCTCTCGAATCCCTGAGTGTACGAGTCCATCAGGCCTTCCACTCTGAGGGAACACCAGGATTCATTCTCCATTCCCTCTTCCCATTCTGAACAACCAAGTGATACCAGGGTCCTCAAAGCCCCTCCCAACCCAGTCCATCCTGGGATTCTGGGACTTTATGATATTAAACCAGTGCCCAAACTGGTGTTTAACCAGCAATTCCACTAAAACTATTTTCCTTCTACACTTCCTGCATTCCATCTTCCTTCTCCTGGGGCCCAGAACTGCCCCCAGTATCCAGAGGTGGAGATTTTGTTAAAGAGCCTCCAGTCACACTGGCCACGTCAGTGGTTTTCTCTTCAAAAATGAGGATGAAAAATAATAGCATTCAGCTCTTGAACGCATTCCCATACCTGCATGGTATTGATTCCATTATATTGATTATTTCTATTATTTATTATACTGTGTTAGTTAATATTGGTGTAATTTTCTAGGTGCTGCTCACACAACCAAACCTATGCCGAGCTCAGGACGAGCTGACCAGAAATAACCTCCCAGCAGAGCTGGCAAACCACATTCTCAAAGTGCTTCCTGGGGTTCCAAACCCCCAAACACTTGCAAACAAAATGGCTCAGCAAGAGTTACCTAACTAATGTTTGTTCCTCCCACTGTGCCAGGCTGCTCCCAGCCCCAGTGTCCAGCCTGGCCTTGGGCACTGCCAGGGATCCAGGGGCAGCCCCAGCTGCTCTGGGCACCCTATGCCAGGGCCAGCCCACCCTCCCAGGCAGGAATTCCCTCCCTGTATCCCATCTAAGACTCGCTTCTTCCAGCCTGAAGCTATTCCCTGTGTCTAGGCAGTGCCTTTCCCTTTGTGCCCCCAGCCCAGCCTGGAGCCCCCAGTGATTCCGTAACCCCCGGTGATCCCAATGATCCCAGAGACCCCGGTGATCCCAGTGATCCTGGTGATCCTGGTGATCCCAATGATCCCGACAATCCCGGTGATCCCGGCAGTCCCGGCTCACCCGGAGCGCCGCGTTTCCAGCAGCGTCAGGAGCACCTGGGTTCCGTTGACGATGCAGGTCTCGCTCTGCTCCCCGTCGAACATGTTCCTGAGGAGCTGCTCCACGCACTCCTGCCTGGGGACACAGGGCTCACTCACTGGCGGCTGCGGCCGCTGCACCCGCCCGGCCTTGCCTGGGCAGCCACTCAAGGCACAGGGACGATCCCACTCTTCCCACTGCTCTGTGCCCGACCAAGGAATGAGGGGTGGCAGGAACAGGAGGCTGAGGCCAGCTCACACAATCACACAATCGCTGGGTTGGCAGAGACCTTCAATGTCACAGAGTCCAGCCCAGCCCCAATCCCTCAGCCAGAGCCTGGCACCAAGTGACCAGGCTGGTCAAACACACCCAGGGATGGGGACGGCACCCCCTCCCCGGGCAGCCATTCCAGAACTTTATTCCCTTGCTGGAAAAGCTTTTTCCTTCTCTCCAACCTGGATTTCCCTTGGCACAGCTTGAGGCTGAGTGCTCTGGTTGTGTCAGTTGTTGCTCCAGTTCCTGCAGCTCCTGTTCCCCACCACATCCCAGCTCTGTCCTTCAGGGACAGCTCCCCAAAATCCAGCCCTCAGGAAGTCCCTTCCCCTTCCCTGCCTTCCCCAGTCCCACATCCAGCCAAACCCAGCATCCCTGGAATTCACAGTCAATCCTGACTATCTTCTAACGCTCCAAAAAGTCTCTTTTCCATGGGTATAAATAAAATATGAGACAAAAATGTAAAAACAGCTAATTCTTGAGGGAGGATCATTTGAATAAGGAGCATCTAAATGCCGTCTGTCAGCAGAGCAGGGGAGGCAGAGGCAGGAAAAGGAGGCAATTTTCTGTAAGGAACCAAATTCCCTTTATTGTACCCAGCCAGCAGCTCCTGAACCTGGATTTGGGGCTCGTTCCCTGATCCCACCTCCTTCATGCTGATCATTCATTCCTGACTCAGGGATGATAAAAGTTACCAAAACCCAAAAGATCACTGTAATGCTGGGAAAATTGGCCAGGAAGGGTAATGAGCTTTGTGACCTTCAGGAGAAAGGGAAGAGGAGCAAAAGAACACCTTTGCCCAAAATGCTCCTTTATTTTGAGCAGGAATTCTGGACCTTTGGGCTCCCTGACTCCCTCTCCTGCCTCTGGACAGAGCCCCAACCCCCAGACTGCTGAAGAGGCCATTCAGAGCTGCTCCAGCTCCAAAGGAACATCCCTGCTCTGTCAGCTCCCTGCAGAGCGATCCAGGAGCCACTCCCAGTGCACCCAGCATGCCCAGTGCCCCCAGTACTCACGATTCCAGTGCTGTGAGAAGTGGATCTGGCTCCGGGACATCCTGGAGCTGAGTGCTCTGGTCTCTGCTCAGCCTGATGATGTCACACAGGGTCTGGGAAGCGTTGGATTGCCTCTGGAAACAGGACAGGAGCAGCATCAGCGCCAGGGCCAAGCCTGGCCAGGCTGGGAATGCTCCGGCTGGGATCAACCCACTCCTGCTCCCCCTGGAGCTACTCAGGGCTGGACACTCCTGGAGCTGCAGCATCAAGAGGCTTTGCACTTAAAGGAGATTGGCCCAAACGTGACCATTCAGGAGCTCAGGGGTGAGGATTCCTTTTTCTCTCCTCAATCCTGCTAATCTGCACATCTGCAACACGAACATCCCATCCCTCCTCCCACTGCTCAGCTTTCCTGCTTGAGAATATCCTTCACCATTTAATTCCTGGGATTTTAAAGGTTTTCCAGAGGTGTTTGAGGAATTCATCCTCTGGTTCTGGCCATCAGGCAAAGCGTCTCTGGAGCTGCAGTACCTCAGCACTGCTCCAACACAAATCCATGGAGATGTTCCCAGTTCTACCCTCAGAGAGGCAAGTTTGCCTGGGATGAGCTGAGGGAACTGGGCTCAGAGAACTGCATTTTCTGGACTTTACAACTGAATTCCTACTTGGGGCTAGAAAGATTTGAAAATGGCATGAAGTGGCCGATTTTAAAGGATCTTCCAGGAACAACAGGTTCCTCCCTAATTCCAAGGGAAATCCCCACTTTCTGTAGGATTGAGATGAACTGAGGCAGCAGAACCAAGAAACTGGGAGTAAAATAAGTCAAAAGCACATGAAACCACTCCAAACCCCCTCATCTGGGGCTGAGCAAAAGACGGGACATTCCAAGGCCATCCACAGGTCACTGGGACAAGGCAAACAGAAATCTCCTGGACCCTGCAGGACCCAGCCCCCCAAATCCCCAGCCCTGGTGCCACTCACATCCTCATCCTGGCTCGAATGGATCAGCTCCACGAGTCTCTGGATAATCCTGGCTTCATTCAGCCACTGCAGGGAAAAGAGCAGCAGAGAAAATCCTCAATGGCTGTCTGAGAACTCAGAAGAAGAGGGGCTCTGCAGGAAGGGAAGCCCTTCCTTCCCTCTCCAATCCCATCCCTGAGGCAGGGACAGGGATGGATTCCGATTTGCATCAGCATGGATGGGGTTGGATTTGGATTTGCATCCTGCCATGGAACTAACACGCAGGCCCCTCTGGAAAACAGGGAATGCTCCAGGGACAAACAGCCTCATCTGAGCAATGGTGGCAGAACCCCACTGTGTCCTCCCAGCAGCTCTTCCTGCTGCTCACACCCAGCAATTCTGCCTCCTACCAGATGTTGGAACAGCTGTCACTGCACTTTCACCTTGCTCCACAACTTCCTGTTCTCCATGCTAACCATTCCCTATCCCCCTTTCTGGCCCAGGCAAACTGGGAAGGTCCTCTCCAAAGGCTCCCTGTCACTCCTCCCTCCCAGCTCCATGTGCAGGCTCAGCCCCTCATCTCCATCCATTTCCATTCACATCCCACTCCTGCTCCAGGAAAACTGCTGCATGTGAACATCCCCCAGACTCATCCCAACAATGCCCAAACTCAACTGTCTGGGAAATGAGCAAACTTCCATTACAAGAAAAAAACATTTCCAGGAATGGGTCTGGAGCCCCTCTGCTCCTGTGCCAGGCTGGGAGAGCTGGGGGTGCTCACCTGGAGAGGAGAAGGATCCAGGGAGAGCTCAGAGCCCCTGGCAGGGCCTGAAGGGGCTCCAGGAGAGCTGCAGAGGGACTGGGGACAAGGCCTGCAGGGACAGCACCCAGGGAATGGCTCCCACTGCCAGAGGGCAGGCATGGATGGGATCTGGGCAATGAGGAATTCCTGGCTGGGCTGGAACTGCCAGAGCAGCTGGGGCTGCCCCTGCATCCCTGGAGTGCCCAAGGCCAGGCTGGACACTGGGGCTGGAGCAGCCTGGGACAGTGGGAGGTGTCCCTGCCATGGCAGAGGTGGCACTGGGGGGGCTTTAGGCTCCTCTCTAACCCAAACCATTCCAGGACTCCTTGACTCTAGGATGCCTTGAACATGGTAAGGAATTACACTAATTACAGTCCCAATCAATGTCTGAATTTCTGAACACTGGGAAAACACAGTTTCCCTTTCTCCAAGCTCTCCAGCTGGACTAGAGAGGTTGTTCCATGGAAAAACGAGTGGGAACCCCTTTGCTGCCCTGGAGCCACAACAGGGCTGAAGGACCCCAAGGAACGACCCCAGCCCTGGGAACAGGAGCTGCCTGAGGGGTGGATCTGCTCCTGGGATAAAACACCCACAGACCCCATCTGTCCCAAGCCAGGGACAGGGCTGGGAGGGGAAGGCGCTCACGTTGAGCACGTCCTGGCGCAGCGCCGTGGGCTCCACGCAGCTGATGAGGCGCAGCAGCAGGTCCATCATGGCAGAGGTGTCGATGTGCTTTAGCACCAGGCTCAGGAACTTGTCCTTTTTCCTCAAAAATGAGATCACCTGTGGAAACAGCAGCCTGCATCAGCTGCCAGCGGGACACACAGCTCCCTCACAATTCCCCCACAAATCCCCCACAATTCCCCCACAACTCCCTCATAGCTGCCTCACAAATCCCCCACAGCTCACAGCTCCCTCACAGATCCCCCTCGACTCTCTCACAAGTCCCTCACAGCTCCCAGAGCTTCTCCTTTGTGTCTCAACCTCTGACCTTGGGCTGGGAACTCTCCAGGGAACAAGGGAATAATTCTTATTCCAAGGCAACACCAAATCAGATCTTTTCAGTCAATTTTTCTCCCCTCTGTGCCACAGCAAGACCCAATGCCATGGAAATAAATGAAGCTGGACGATTTTCCTCTCAAGCTCCCTACCAGGCAGCAATTACAACCCCAGTATTTACTGGGATGTGAGTATTCCTGAATCCCTATTCAGTCCATGCCTCAGCACCCCTTCCACAAGGATGAGCCTGAGGCCTTGTTTATGGTTAGGGATGACTCTGATGATCCCCAAAATGCCTTGGCACAAAAAGTGAAGCTTTAGCTGTGCCATGGGGATATCCCGGCCGTGGCAGATCCCAACCCAAAACTCTGGGAAGAGTCTGTCCACACCAGCATGTCCCTGCACTGAGGAATCCCGAGAACTTTCCAGAGACCCCATTTCACCTCCAACCTTAAACCCAACTCCAGGAATACCACGAGCTCACAGCAAGGACACAACACGGGCAGTGCAGGGAATCCCCTGGATGGGGACAGAGCCCATTCCCACCTGTTCTGTTTTCCGTGCAATGAGGTTCCCGATGGTCTTGCTGAAGAAGCTGGCGAGGAGGGGGTTCAGGGGGGGCTCGTGGTCCAGGAAGTCGTAGAGGATGTTGAGCAGGGTCTCGTCCCCGCCCAGTTTGTCGTTGATCTGCGGCACGTCTGAGGTCAGCAGCTCGCAGGCCGTGTTGGGATACCTGCAGTGACACACCCGGAGCACCACAGGTGAGATGGGAACTGGAGATCTGCCCCCGCAAAGGCCCCGGGAAGTGAAGGAATTCCTGCCTAGGAGGGTGGGCAGGTCCTGGCACAGGTGCCCAGAGCAGCTGTGGCTGCCCCTGGATCCCTGGAAGTGCCAAGGCCAGGCTGGACACTGGGGCTGGGAGCACCTGGGACAGTGGGAGGTGTCCCTGCCATGGCAGGGGTGGCACTGCAGGGGCTCTGAGCCCCTTCCCACCCAACCTATCCGATGACTGATTCCCTCTGGTGAGGACACTTTTCCCACAATGGGTTATTAGTGATTTGTGACCACACCAAGCTTCTACACGAGGATCTTTCCTAATCTCTGCATTCCCTACAAGCCACTAGGACAAGCCACTTCCAGGCCAGCTGGGAGCTCTGACCCTATTCCTGCACCATTCCCTTCCCCAGCAGCCTCCTCCTGTTCCTGCAGTTCCAGCCCTGGAGGTTGCAAAAGCCCCTCAGGCCCTACTGCTGCTGTTCCAGGCTTGGTGCTGCCCAAGGAGCTGAGGATGTCACTGTCACCAACACAGAGAGACCTTCCAGACCTTCCATCCCTTACACCCCCAAAGGGACACCACGATTCTTTTCCACTTTTCTGGCTCATTCTATGCAAAAAACAAACAATTCCTAAAGATCTGTGTGTGGAGCCCCCCTGGGATACACATCCCATGGACAGGGGAGAAATGGGAGCTCTCCCTGTCCCAGCAGGTTCTGCTCCTGCAGCTCCCACAGCCCCAGGTCTGATCCAACCCCTCACCATTCCTGTTCTGGCACCACATCCCAGCCCTGGAGGTTTCCAGGCTGCAGGGAACTCACCTCACCCGAACTCCCCCTCCGACCCCTGGAAGCTGAGCTTCCCTCCCCCCTGGGCTCAGCAGCTCATTGGCAGATCCAAGATTCACACTCTCCTTTCCTGCTCCAGCCTCCTTTCAGGTATTTAATTCCACAAGTTCTGCTTGGATGGGGATTTACTGGGGACTCTGAACTTTATGAACCTCCATCCCAGTGTTCCAGGGATAAAGTCCTTGGATGATCCCCTCTCCACGCATCCCCAGCCCCAGATCCTTCCAAAGCTATCAAGTTTCTCCCTGTTCCACTTCACCGACTTTTATAACCTTTTCTGAAGAGCCAAAGTGGGATTCCATCTGGATTTACACAGAGTCCATTCTTCCTGCTCAGCCTTTATTTATCCCAAAAGCTTCCCTGGTTTCTAATGAGCTCAAACCCTCCTTCCCCTCTCCAGGCTGTGGAAAGGCTTCTGGGCCTGCTCTGCCTGGGAGTCCCCAGTGCTGCTAAGAAAATGCCCCATGAACATCAGCCCTCCGTGCTCCAGCAGGAATTTACCTCTTGAAACCTCTGTCCTTGTCCCCCTTTCCCTCATTCTTTGCCTGTTTGGTAACAATCAGGGAATCTTGGCATGGCTGGGTGGGAAGGGACCTCAAGCCCCTCCAGTGCCACCTCTGCCATGGCAGGGACACCTCCCACTGTCCCAGCCTGCTCCAGCCCCACTGTCCAGCCTGGCCTTGGGCACTGCCAGGGATCCAGGAGCAGCCCCAGCTGCTCTGGCAGTTCCAGCCCAGCCAGGAATTCCTCATTGCCCAGATCCCATCCATGCCCGCCCTCTGGCACTGGGAGCCATTCCCTGTGTGCTGTCCCTGCAGGCCTTGTCCCCAGGCCCTCTGCAGCTCTCCTGGAGCTCCTTTAGGCCCTAGAATGTGCTGGAAGCTCTCCCTGGAGCCTTCCCTTCTCCAGGGGAGCATTCCCAGCTCTCCCAGCCTCTCCAGAGCAGAGGGGCTCCAGCCCTGGGAGCAGCTCGTCTGGACTTGCTCCAGGTCCTTCAGCTGCTGGCCCCAGGGCTGACTCAGCTCTGCAGGTGGGGCCCAAATTCATCCTTCAGAGCAGGATCCTTGCACAGCAGCCACAGGATATTCCAAGTGATTACCCCACGTACTCCTGGGCATTCGCTCACCTGGGAACAGCCACCTCACACCACTATTAACTCTTACCCAAAACCACACCTGAACGTGGCACTTCTGTGGCTTTCCACCAACCCCAGCCCTGATCCATCCCCACCAGGAAAAACCTGCCCAGTTTCAGTTATTTATAGTCAGAGCAACCTTTTATTTTTATATAAACTTCACAAAAGCAAACAAACTCCCCAAACCCAAATGTCAATATTTTTGATATACATTGGGTTAAAAATACATAAACACAACTCTGGTGAGAAGCAAACCCCTGTGAGGAGCTCAGCATGGTCTGAGCAGAGGCAGGGCCTGCCCAGAGCTGTGATCCCTGAAATCAGCAGGATCTGGACATGCAGCACACTGAAAATACCCCAGATTTTATTCATTTTTCAGCTCACTTTGTTCTGTGGGATTGGAAACCCACTGAGTTCAGAGATTTCTACCTCTGGTGCTTCCCTTTCCTATAAAAACCTATTCAGGAGGCTTTGGATTTTGAGGGAACAGCAGATTGTTGAGACTTTATTTGAGATAGGATTACTTTTTTCCATTATTTGAGATTTGATTATTTGAGACATTACTTGAGCTATGTTTTTTTGGAGACATTACTGGAAAGAGGATTTTGTTTGGAGACCAACTCAATGTCAAACTGTCAAAACCAAACCGATTCCCTCCAAACCCCAAAAGCTGGAACATCCCCAGTGCTCAAAGCCTCCCTCCCGTGAGGAGGTGCCACAACAGTGCCCAGGTGGAATCTGTTTTCAGCCCCAGGATCCCTGGCTGGCATGTCCCAGGGGAGCAGGGATCCAATACCTACTTGAATCGGACCTTCTCGTCCATGTCCACGGGGGGCTCGTGGGTGATGAGGGTGACCAGCTGCTCCATGCAGTGCTGCTGGCACAGGAAGTCCAGCAGCCGCCGGTTCTGGGCCTTGCATTCCTGCAGGACGTCATCCTCGTCCATCAGCTCCTCCAGGGTCACATCCTCCTTGTCCAGCAGCTTGTCCACGTGTGACGTTGTGTTCAAATCAAACTTCCAGAACATGGTGATGGGACACAACTGGCTGGGGGCAGGAAAGCACTGGTTACTGCTCCACACCTCCTGTGCATGATCACGGCATCGCTGAGGCCGGAGAGACCTCTGAGACCATCGAGTCCCACCATCAACCCCATCCACTGCCACCCCATGTCTCAGGTGCCCCCCCCACACATTTTTTTAACACTTCCAGGGATGAGGACTCCAGCCCATCCAGTGCTTTCCAACCCTCCTGGGGAAGCAATTTCCCCCAAACCCCCCCAGCCCCTGCCCTGGCCCAGCCTGAGGCCGTTCCCTCTGCTCCTGTCCCTGTCCCTGGACCACAGCCCGATCCCCCTGGCTGTCCCCTCCTGGCAGGGACTTGTGCAGAGCCACAAGGTCCCCCCAGAGCCTCCTTTGCTCCAGGCTCAGCCCCTGCCCAGCCCCCTCAGCCCTCCTGGGGCTCCAGCCCCTTCCCAGCTCCATTCCCTGGACACGCTCCAGCCCCTCAGGGTTGTTCTTGGGGCACTGCACTTTGAATCCTCCCTTTCCATCCACTCCTACCCCAGCCCTAGTTTGCCCTTTTGTTATCCCAGTTTTTCTCTGTGTGAGTTCTATTAATGATCTTTTTTCACTTTGCTTTCCTAATACCTGAAATTTTGGAAAAGCTGTGGGTTACACCAAAGCAAGGCATTGTTCAGACCACTCCTAGGAGACTCTTCCAGGGCTCTTCCTCTTGCTTAACATTTCCTCTTCCAATTCTGCCCTTCACCATCTCACCTCAGCTCCTCAACAACCCTTCACAGTCCTGTTCTGGCCACAGCACCAGGTACAGAATTCATGGAATCCTGGAATGGTTTGGGTGGAAAGGGACCTCAGAGTCCCTCCAGTGCCACCTCTGACACCTCCCACTGTCCCAGCCTGCTCCAGCCCCACTGTCCAGCCTGGCCTTGGACACTCCAGGGATGCAGGGGCAGCCCCAGCTGCTCTGGCAATTCCAGCCCAGGCAGGAATTCCTCATTGCCCAGATCCCATCCATGCCTGCCCTCTGGCAGTGGGAGCCATTCCCTGGGTGCTGTCCCTGCAGGCCTTGTCCCCAGTCCCTCTGCAGCCTCTAACACAAACAGCAGGCAGTGGCTGTCATTCCCAGGGACACAGGGAACACAGCTCCTTCTGGACACATCCTGGGCAGTGCCAGCCCTGGCTCCCACGCTCAGCACACGCAGCCCCTGGGCTGAGCCGTGTCCCTGTGCCACGTTCCCAGATGATCCAGCAGCACCATGTGATTCTATACCCAGGATCACAAGGCTCTTTTTAACCCAACCCACATCCCCATTTCCACACACAGAACTCTCTCCATCCATTTCTTTGGCTTTTTCCAGCATCCAAAAATGCCCCTGTGCCTGATCCTCTGGCAGTTGCACTCTGCATAACCTCAGCTACAGGACAGCCTGGACACTGTCCTCTTAAAAACCCATTTTCCCCCCAGGAATGCCACTGAGGAGGCTCTGCCTTCCAGGCACCAGAGCAGGGCCTTGCAAAAAGCTGAAGACCCCAATTTTCCCATTAGATTTCAAATCTCTCAGTCCTTCATGGTGTAGCTTTCACAGTGAGTGAAGCATTCACAGAAGCAGGACATGGATCGAGGAAAAAACTGAGTTTCTTTTACACATCAGGTTTTCCCCACCCGGAATCCTGGGGGCAGCTCTGGAGAGCCCTGGAGAGGGGCTGGAGGAGGGGACAGCTGGGGGGGTCGGGCTGTGCTCCAGGGAGCAGGGACAGGAGCAGGGGGAACGGCCTCAGGCTGGGCCAGGGGAGGTGAGGTTGGACACCAGCAGGAATTTCCCCATGGAAAGGGGGTCAGGCCTTGGCAGGGGCTGCCTAGGGAGCTTTGCAGTGCCCATCCCTGGAGGTGTCCAAGGAATTCCTGGAGGTGGCACTCAGGGCTCTGGGCTGGGGACAGGTGGGGGGTCAAGCACAGATTGGACTGGATGGGCTGGGAGGGCTTTTCCAACCCCAGGGATTTTGGGATTCTGGGATTTCAGCACTGAATTTTGGAGTTGGGAGCAGCCATCTGAATGTACAACCTACATGACACTGCAGTGACAGCACTGCTGGGCTCGGTGTGTTCCTCACAAACTGTTCTTTGGGTATTTTTAACCATCTCTGCTTAGTTATAAATTCACCGAGGGAAAATCTGGCACCAAAGGCCTTCAGTGAAGGAGGTTTGGGGGCTCAGTCAACCCAAATGCAGAAATATTCTTTCCAATGGTGTGGAATCCACATGGAATTCTCACCTTTCAAATTGACACCCATTGTAATCCTGGCAATTCTACAGCTTTCCTGAACTTTTTATAAATCTCCAGGAAAAGCTGCCTGACCTTCCCTGTGAGAGTGGAGAGGGGCTGGGCTGGAATTGCCAGAGCAGCTGGGGCTGCCCCTGCATCCCTGGAAGTGCCCAAGGCCAGGCTGGACACTGGGGCTGGAGCAGCCTGGGACAGTGGGAGGTGTCCCTGCCATGGCAGGGGTGGCACTGCAGGGGCTCTGGGGTCCCTTCCCATCCAGAACTCTCAGATTCCATGGGATTTGCTACTTCTCCCATCTCAGTGCTTAAATTTAGGTCACTCTTGCCACCAGTAAAGGAGAAATGTTTTCCCTTTCTCAGGTGGACACTCACAGCCCTTCCTGGCTGCTGATTTTATTTCTGGAATATCCAATGAGAGCAACACCCATGAGGGCTCCAGGAGAGCAGCTCTGTGTCAGTACCTGCTGCAGGGATGGACCTGAGCTGCATTCCAGGGAGCATCTCCCAGCCCCACGAAGGGAAACTCCAGTGTCAGCCCAAGCCCTGTGTTTGCCACCAAGGCTGTGCAGGAGCTGCAGGGCTGGGAAGGAGCAGCGAGGCTGCAGCCAAGGAGAGCCCCACGGCAACCCCAGCAGGCACCAGGCTCTGGGACAGCTCGTTAACAAGAGCAATTACAGATCCTCTGGGTGGGCACTTCGGCTCAGGGAATCCTGGAATGGGTTGGGTGGGAAGGGACCTCAGAGCCCCTGCAGTGCCACCCCTGCCATGGCAGGGACACCTCCCACTGTCCCAGCCTGCTCCAGCCCCAGTGTCCAGCCTGGCCTTGGGCACTGCCAGGGACCCAGGGGCAGCCAGGGCCTGCCCACCCTCCCAGGCAGGAATTCCCTCCCAGGATCCCACCCATCCCTGCCCTCCCTCAGCCTGAGGCACCAGGGAAGGTGATTTCTGTAGGTGTGCCTTTGGGCCCCACCTGGATTGAAGCCCCCCTGTCCCAGCACAGCAGCACCAGTTTCCAGCCCATAAATGAATTCCTATTTGTGATAAAAAACAGTGTTGGGGTGTTTCAGTCTGGGAAAATGCAGGAGATATTTAATCTCCCTGTTCCGACACAGAATTCCAAGACTAACAAGCCCTGCCTCCTCTGGGCTGGGAATAGTCAATTCCCTGCCAACAAAGTTCCAGCTGAGTTTATAGAAAGTTCCAACAAGTAATGCACTTGCTGTTAAAAAACCCAAACAAAGGACCCCTTTTGCCACCTCTGCTCTGTTCTTTTTCTCCTCCATCAGCTCAGGAGCTAGGGGGAGCATACATATTTTGTTTTATTTTGGTTATATGTTTTTTTGTGTTATTTTGTTTTATTGTATTTCATTTGATTTCATTTTCCACCCTTCCCAGAGCCGTGTCCTGGACAGTACCTGCCCCAGAGCTGCTCATTTGCATAAAGGGCAACATCAATGTTTTACACAGAATGTTCTGAGCCCGAGGAGCTCCTGGCTGGGAATTCCAATGGGGAATTTGTCCTTTAATTATTTATTTTTCATGGATGATCACCCAGCCTCCTCCTGCTGGCAGCTCCAGAAACCAAGGCTCCCTTTGGGGACTGCAGTGGGAACAGCAGGAATCAACCTGGATGCGTGGTGCTGGGGACAGGGTCACTCCCAGGTGACTCCAAAGGGACCCAGGAGCGTGGTGCTGGGGACAGGGTCACCCTCAGGTGACTCCAAAGGGACCCGGGTGCGTGGTGCTGGGGACAGGGTCACCCTCAGGTGACTCCAAAGGGACCCAGGAGCATGGAGCTGGGGACAGGGTCACTCCCAGGTGACTCCAAAGGGACCCAGGAGCATGGAGCTGGGGACAGGGTCACTCCCAGGTGACTCCAAAGGGACCCAGGAGCATGGAGCTGGGGACAGGGTCACTCCCAGGTGACTCCAAAGGGACCCGGGTGCGTGGTGCTGGGGACAGGGTCACCCTCAGGTGACTCCAAAGGGACCCAGGAGCATGGAGCTGGGGACAGGGTCACCCTCAGGTGACTTTCCCAGCCCCCCTGATCCCACAGCTCCAGGAGTATCCAGGCCCTGGGTTGCTGGGATTTCTCCCAGGGTTATTCCCAGCCAGTTCTGTGTCACCAAGGGCCCCCCGAGCCTCAGCCAACACAGGCACAGACAAAACACCCACAGCATTTTCCAACCTTTCCAAAATGCTCTGGGCACTCCAGTGCCAGGAAAAGTGAACACAGAGAGGCAGGAACCCCCAGGGAACTGCTCCTGGAAATCAGGACAAAATTCCCAAGATTTACCCATTTTTTAGGCCCATTTAAAATCATTCCTGCTAAAATAAAACACTGAATGTTTTTACTAGGTGGGAGCACATGGAAGTGCTGAAGGAAGGCAGCAAAAAAGAGTTCTGGGATCTAAAAAAGAGTTCTAAAAAAGAGTTCTGGGATCCTCCCACCATCCCGGTAACATCCAGTACAAAATCCCAAAGCCAACCCCAACTCCAGCAGCTCTGGCTCAGCTGAACAGGTCCCACTTCCATCCAGGGTGGATTTAGCCTGGACAGACACAGATTCCTGGTGGGAATTTCAAGCTTATTCTTTTTTTTTTGCCAAGTTTAAATACTAAATCTCCCCCATTTCCTCCACGAGAACAAATAATTTTAAGCTTTGCTATACAAAGCAACAAAAAATACCCCAAAACATAGGGAATTGCCTCCAATTCCAGTATGGGAAGGTCTGGAGAACACCAGGACCACACATCCATCCAAGAACTCTCCACCTTTAATTCCAATTATCCAGTAACAATTATCCCAGCTCCAGGAAATAAAATCTCACTTCACTGAACCTGCTGAACCTGAACCCCCAAATCAGCTTTTTCAGCAAACTGTTCCACCACTGGAAAATCCACCTGGAAAACACAGATGGACAAGGCCAGGCTGATCACTGGCTCAGCTGAATTCCCATGGAAGGGTTGGGCATGGAATTCCCAAACAGCTTTACAGCAAAACTCCCTCCCTTCAGTGGCTCAGCAGAGGGATGAAAGGGAAGAAATGAACCAACACAAATTAGAAAGAGGGAAAGGCACAGGCAGATCCCAAACCGGTGGCTTTGGGAGTGATCCCAGAAGGATCACTGTTCCCAAGAGGAACAGCAGGGAATCAACATCTGCTTGGGACACAAAAATAATTAGGCTGAGCCTACCAAAGCTGTCACAAGGACCAGGGAGCTCCAAGCCCCATTCAGCCTGGCCTTGGACATTTCCAGGGATCCAGGGGCAGCCACAGCTTCTCTGGGAATTCCATCCCAGCCCTCAGCACCACCCTCCCAGCAGGAATCCCTTCCCAATATTCCACCTAACCATTCCAATCTGTGCATCTTTAACTCATCACCTATTTCCATGGGAGAACTTGTTTTACATCAAATCTCTCCCTTTTGGAGCACTAGGGGAGCTTTTCCCAGCAGAATTCCCAAGAGGAAAATGCCCGGGTCAGGCACTCCACTGCTGGCACTGGGAAGGATCCCGCTGCTCCCACACCTCCAGGGAATGCCAGGGCAGAGAATTCACAATGGAATTGCTGCTGCAGGAGAGGGCAGCTCCTCCTGTGTGCCCTGGGCTGCTCTGCTGGAAGGTTCCTACTCCTCCCTGGGGAACTCTGGTGAGAGATCCCAGCCTGTTCCCTTTTCCTTCCCCACAATGAGTGCACAGTGTGTCACCTCCACAGGGAATTTCCTGCCACAGCCACAGCAGTGCCCAGGAGAACAGGGAAAGAGGAGTTCCATGCCCTTCCCAGCCATTATGGACCTGAGCTCAGGTTCTGAGAGGCACTTTTTCCCAGCTGAACCCGGTTTTAGGGAGGATCCTGGCCAGCACACCATGAACCCCAGGATCCCTGAGGTTGGAAAAGCCCTCCCAGCCCATCCAGACCCAGCTGTGTCGAAAGCCCACCTTGTCCCCAGCCCACACCCCTGAGTGCCACCTCCAGGAATTCCTTGGACACCTCCAAAAATGGGCACTCCAAAACTCCCTGGGCAGCTGCTGCCAAGGCCTGACCCCCTTTCCATGGGAAAAAGGCAGCCCAGGCTCAAGGATGGCACAGGACACAGAGACTGAGCCCCTCAGCCCGGACTCCATCCCAAGAACACCCCTGGGACACCACAATTCCCACTGAGATGACGCAAGGCATTAAATACCAGGATCAACCTCAGGAGCAGCCACCAGAACTGAGCACCCAGCATCAGAGAGCTCATCCTCACTACTGGGAGTTAATTGGTCCCTTAATGAGGAACTTCACAGGCCCTGGCTAGAAACCCCCAGTGCTGGGCTGATCCCACGGGCTGGGGGGGAATTCTACCCCTTGGCTCAGATGAGACCCCACCTGCAAAGCAGCCCTGGGGCCACCAGCAGAAGCACCTGGAGCTGCTCCAGTGCTGGAGCCCCTCAGCTCCCAGGGACCCAGGCTGTGAGAGCTGGGAATGCCCAGCCTGGAGAGGAAAAGGCTCCAGGGAGAGCTCAGAGCCCCTGGCAGGGCCTAAAGGAGCTCCAGGAGAGCTGCAGAGGGCCTGGGGACAAGGCCTGCAGGGACAGCACCCAGGGAATGGCTCCCAGTGCCAGAGGGCAGGCATGGATGGGATCTGGGCAATGAGGAATTCCTGGCTGGGCTGGAATGCCAGAGCAGCTGGGGCTGCCCCCCTGGATCCCTGGCAGTGCCCAAGGCCAGGCTGGACACTGGGGCTGGAGCAGGCTGGGACAGTGGGAGGTGTCCCTGCCATGGCAGGGGTGGCACTGGAGGGGCTTTGAGGTCCCTTCCCACCCAACCAATCCAAGACAAAAGGACAGGGAGATGTTCCTACCTTCAGTAGAAGTTTCTTCAAATGTGAAATCTCCTCGGACAGAGAAACATTTGGGTTACAGTTTCTGGAATAGACCCAGCTTCAGGATTGGTTTTCATCCAGTGTGAATTCCTTTGCAAGCTTCCAATCCTGGAAAAGATTTTTGGAAGTTACTAATAACCAAAGGCACCTGAAGGCCAAAGGCTTTTATTTTTTTCCCTAAATGAACTTTCACAGAACCATTCAGCACAAAGGAAGATCATAGGACTGACAGTCCCTGCCAAGGAATCACCCATCAGGCCACTCAGGATCCTCCCAGTTATCCCAGCTCCCCACCTCCTGCAGCACTGGGCAAATGTGATCTGCCCAGCCCTGGAAGTGTCCAAGGCCAGGCTGGATGAGGCTCAGAACAACTGCAGACAGAGGAAGGGGATCACACAGGAAGAGCTAAAGCGTGGCTCAGCCCATGAGCTCTCCCATAACTCCAGAGCCAGGCTTTAACCAATCTCCTGAAATCCAGGAATTCCTGGGATACACCCAGACAGAGACCAACCAGCAGCAGGTCCCCACATCAAATGGAAATTAGATGTAATGTGAACATAAATGTATTTCCTCACCTTCTAATCAGTGATTACTTAACTGCAGGTACATTCACCCACCAAGGGCATTGATCTGAACAAAAACTGTTCAGGTTTTATTTCTAAACTTTGATGCCTTTTTCCCTGGAACCTGTGCCCAAAAGCCTTTGACAGATTCCCAGATTCAGGGAGGTTGGAAAAGCCCTCCCAGCCCATCCAGTCCCAGCTGTGCCTGATCCCCACCCTGTCCCCAGCCCAGAGCCCTGAGTGCCACCTCCAGGAATTCCTGGGACAGCCCCAGGGATGGGGGCTCCAAAGCTCCCTGGGCAGCCCCTGCCAAGGCCTGAGCACCCTTTCCATGGGGAAATTCCTGCTGATTCCACCCACACCCTCCCCTGGCCCAGCCTGAGGCCATTCCCTCTCCTCCTGTCCCTGTTCCCTGGGAGCACAGCCTGACCCCTGCCACGAGCAGGGACACCTCAAACAAGAACCTCCTCAGCAATTCTCTGCTGGGCCACAAATGCCAAGAGTTCCATAAAATTCTGCACAGCTCTGACTTAAATGGACACTGATGCTTTGGAGAGCTCAAGGCTGGAAGAGCCATGGAAGAGCCATGGAAGAACACATGGAATTCTCACAATGCACAGAAGCTGGGACAGGGAGCAACGGGGGGGTTGGAAGGGAGAACTTGTCTTAGTCTCAGCTGGCTTTGCATTCCACAACCCTGGAGTCCTGGAATGGGTTGGGTGGGAAGAGACCTCAGAGCCCATCCAGTACCACCCCTGCTGTGGCAGGGACACCTCCCACTGTCCCAGGTGCTCCAGCCCCAGTGTCCAGCCTGGCTTGGGCACTGCCAGGGATCCAGGGGCAGCCCCAGCTGCTCTGGGCACCCTGTGCCAGGGCCTGCCCACTCTCCCAGGCAGGAATTTGTTCCCAATATCCAACCTGAGCCTCTCTCTATCAGTTCTCACAGGCACTGCAGGTCCCTGTGGAGCCAGGGCACCAAGGGATCCAGCCTGGCCAACCCCAGCAAGCCCAAGCCTGGCACATTCTCATGGGAATGGCTCTGGAGAGCCTCCAGGAACACCCTGGACACTGCCAGCACTGCTGCCATCCCGGTGTCCCTGCCATGTCACCTCAGCCAGCACTCCTGCCACCCCCATGTCCCTGCCATGTCACCACAACCAGCACTCCTGCCATCACCCTGTGTCACTGCCGTGTCACCTCAGCCAGCACTCCTGCCACCACCCTGTGTCACCGCTTTGTCACGAGGACACATCTGCTGGCCAAGAGACACGCCTGGTGACACCAGCAGCTGCTGGCACTGCTCCTCAGGGCCAAGGGGCTGGCACGACTGCTGATGATCACAATTCCCTCACATCCAGCCTCATTCCCACGGCAGCCAAACCCTGCCGAGGTGCCAGGACCGACATGGCAGCAGAAACGGAGCCGTGTCCCCTCGGGAAGGAGCGTTGACCAAATGCCCAGAGAATTCACCCCAAGTTTAGTGGGAGCAAAACCCAAAGGAGTTCAAGAGGCTGCTGATCTGCAGCTCCTTCCATGAGACAGCAGCTGGTCCCAAATATACACAAAGAGCTGTGGCTGTCATTGGAAAGACATGGCCCAAATAATATGAACAAATTAAAAATATCAATCAAGAGAGAAAGTCCATTTTGTATAAATCAGGGGACCATGGAATGGTTTGGGTGGGAAGGACCTTGAAGCACACCCAGCGCCAGCCCTGCCATGGCAGGGACACTTCCCACTGTCCCAGGATGTCCCAAGCCCCCATGCCCAGCCTGGCCTGGGACACTGCCAGGGATGGGGCCATAGCTTTCAGGGTGTTTCACAGTTCAGCTCCAAGCACATGAATGAAATCAGAGTGTGTTGCAGCTTTTCCACACATCTGTGTGCCAATACCCTGTGAACAGTGCCCACCTTCCCCACATCTTCCATGCCTTAGGATAGATGGTCCCAAGATATTCCACAGGAATATGGAATGGAATCCACTTTCCATGGAATCCGCTCAGGCAAGTAAGAAAAGCTCGTTACTGAGCAGACTAAAATCCACTAAAAACCTCTCCAATGCCTTTGCAAAAGCATTTACACATTAGCAAGTCATGAACAACTGTTCAATATATCCCAGCTCCCCTCCCGAGCTCTCCTCAGGGAACTTCCACCTGGAGCAGCCCTGCTGGAGGATCTGCAGAGCCCAGGAGGAGCAGACTCGCTGTTCCTGTGACTGTTCCTGCGAGAACGTGTGCCAGGTGCTGTGTACCACATCCCTGCTGGACAAAGGGGTCAGAGCCCACCCCAGAGCCTGCACCAGGATCCCTGAGTCCAACCAGCAGGGACAGGGATGGGCTCTGGCAGAGCCTGGATCCTTCCCTGTGCCCCTCTGCTTAAGGGAGCCAGGAATTCAACACCCAGCACATGGATGGAAGCTGAGAACTGTCCTTGGACTCATGGAGTCATGGAATATCATGAGCTGGAGGGGATCCACAGGGATCATCTGCACAGACCCCTCAGATCCCATCCCTGAGAGCGCTGTCCAAACGCTCCTGAAGCTCTGGCAGCCTCGGGGCCAGCACCATGCCCTGCTCAGTGCCCAGCAGCCTCTGGGGAACAACCTGCTCCTGAGACCCCACCTGATCCCCCTGCCAGGGGCTCCTCCTGCTCTGTCCCTGCTGCTCCAGGGAAGCTGGGAAGAGGGATGCACAGAGGCTGCAGTGCCCCTCCCCAGGGAGAAGGGATGCACAGAGGCTGCAGTGCCCCTGCCCAGGGAGAAGGGATGCACAGAGGCTGCAGTGCCCCTGCCCAGGGAGAAGGGATGCACAGAGGCTGCAGTGCCCCTGCCCAGGGAGAAGGGATGCACAGAGGCTGCAGTGCCCCTGCCCAGGGAGAAGGGATGCACAGAGGCTGCAGTGCCCCCTGCCCAGGGAGAAGGGATGCACAGAGGCTGCAGTGCCCCTGCCCAGGGAGAAGGGATGCACAGAGGCTGCAGTGCCCCTTCCCCAAGGCAAATCCATACCTACCATTGCTCTAAGCCAGCTACAAGGAAAAGGTTCTTTGCCTGCAAAAGAAACTGGAAAAGGATGAGGATAATCAGGAATTCCTCAATAAAAACAATCAAAAGGTCCATTTAACCCTTAAACATGAGCCTCACAAGAGGAACAGAATTCCTGCCTTTCCCACACATCCCATGGCGCATCCCAGGAGGCAGCAGTGGGATGGGAGCATTTGGAAAAGGACAGGCACATACAAAATCCAGCTATTTTTAACAAAATTTAAAGTCTTCCCACTGCCTCAGTTACTTTATCATGGTTGATCAGAACTATCAGCCCAGATGAGCTAAATTCAACCTTTTATATAAGTTAAAACTTCCCGCAAGATTTCACTGATAAAGGAAGAGTTTGAGCTGTTGGAATTAAGGAAAAGCAGCATTTCCCAGAGTACCTGCACTGCTGACAGAATAGAATAACACAAACTATTTCCTAATCAATGTCCACTCACATGAATTTTGGGATTTATTCAGCCTCTTTCCACCTGCTTTAAGAGCAGCCCCAAAAAAATCTCAGGATCCCTGAGGTTGGAAAAGCCCTCCCAGCCCATCCAGTCCAAATTGTGCCCAATCCCCATCCTGTCCCCAGCCCAGAGCCCTGAGTGCCACCTCCAGGAATTCCCTGGACACCTCCAGGGATGGGCACTCCAAAGCTCCCTGGGCAGCCCCTTCCATGGCTAAATACACTCAAAGGAAAAAAAATAATCCCAGCCTAAAACAGTTGGACTTTTCAGCTTCTTCTCTCCAGCAGAAGTGAGTGATGCAAAGACTGGGAAAAATGGTCCAGAGGTTTTCCCATTTTGGGGGTTTTATACCATCAACACCTGCATCGATTTTCTGAACTTGGGGTTTTATGACACCTTCAGCTCTTCCCTAACCCTCCTTGTCTCCGCCAGGAATTCAGGGATTAAAGGCTGGAAGAGCTGTAAAACCACCCAGGCACCGCCCCAATGCTCAGCCAGAATGGCCAAGTGACCACAAACACCAACTGACCAAGATGGTCACTCCAGATAGTCCTGGTTAGTTCTAACCCACAAACTCCTGCAGTCCATTCCTGATTCCACACAGCCCAGGGTCACTGGGACAGGCTCTGGTCTCTGCTGCTTCCTCATTTCCAGTCAGTAAATAAATAAATAAATAGATAAATAAATAAATAAATAATAAATAAATTCCAGTCAGTAAATAAATAAATACATAGATACATACATACATACATATCCTTCCACCAACTCTTCTGAACCTCAACCATAATACAGGAATTGAAATATTCCCAGGCACTGGTTCTAACAGTAAATAAACAACAGCTGAGACAAACTGCTGGACAGAGTCCAGAGACCACAGAGCTGCTCCAGGGCTGGAGCCAGGCTGGGAGAGCTGGGGGTGATCACCTGGACAAGAGAAGGCTCCAGGAGAGCTGGAGAGGGACTGGGGACAAGGCCTGGAGGGACAAGGGCGTGCCCCTGGGCAGGGACACCTCCCACTGTCCCAGGCTGCTCCAGCCCCAGTGTCCAGCCTGGCCTTGGGCACTGCCAGGGATCCAGGGGCAGCCCCAGCTGCTCTGGCAATTCCAGACCAGCCAGGAATTCCTTCCCAATATCCCACCTAACCCTGCCCTCTGGCAGTTTTCTGGAGTTCCCGTTCCATCCCCATGGAGGAGCAGCCAGCCCACCCCTCTGCCCAAATGCTGCCAGCTGCTCCCAGCCCCAGCTCATCCCTAAATCCACTCCTGGCAAACATCATTTCAACTCTTCCTCCATCAACTCAGGGTCAGAGCAACAGCAAATTTCTTTTCCTCTGCATGTGGACATTTGGAAAATGATATGCAAATCATGAGATCCCTGGAATGATCCTGGTAACTGGAGAAGCCACCAAGACCAGTTACTATTTTAAACTCTTGGCCAAGCTCTGGGAATCTTCCACAGGAGCTGATCCAGCACACAACCAGCACCTTGTGCTGCCAGAGCCTGCTCCAAATCTTTTCAAATCTCCATGGAGCTGTGCCAGGGGAGGGATAGCATGGACATCAGGACAGGCTCTTTTCCAAGGGTGCTGGCACTGCCCCAGCTCCCCAGGGAACGGGCACAGCCCCAGAGCTCCAGGAGTGTTTGGACACTGCTGCCAGGGATGCTCAGGCTGGGATTGTTGGGGTGTCTGTGCAGGACCAGGAGCTGGATCTGTGATCCCTGTGCGTCCCCCCCTGCTCAGGAGACTCCCCGATTCTCTGATTCCAGGTACACCACAGGATGGACATGGAGCTGCTGTGGTTTTCCAGTCAGACACAAACCACAGCAGGTCCCTCCCCAAGGTCAGGCAGCCCTGGATGAGGAAACAGAGCCCAGGACTTCCCAGTGCAGTTACTGATGGCAATGAACTGCCCACACCTGCAAGCAGAGGGGCTGTCGTTGTTGTTATTATTGTTATGGTTATCCCAGCCCAGGGCTCCCTGGGAAGAAGCTGGAGCCTGCAGTGCATCACCTGCAGGGAGATGGACCAGGTGTCCCACTGCTGCCTGGTGACTCCCAGGGCAGGGACAGGGTCACTCCCATCTCTTTCCCACCTCCTGCCACACAGCTCTCCCTCCCCGCCCAGCTGGAAGCCAGCCTTGATCCATCCCCAGACCTGTCAAGCACTCCCAGGAAAGCAGGCGAGGAGCGATGCCAGGCTCATACATAACACCCCACTGCCACCTCACAACAACTTACACTCGCCAGTATTTTTATCCCCAAGCTTTTCCTAAGAAATTGGATCATTTGGGCTATCAACATTTCTCGACTGCACAATTTCACTTCCCAAAAAAGGACCCAACTTTCCTTGAGAGAGAAGCAAACACTGTCCAGAATTCAGAGCACTCTGTAAATGTCTCAGGTCAGCCCTGATGGGGGCTGCAGGCCCACCTCGGAGTCCTCCCCCTGTGCGTGCTGGGCAAGGGAGGCAAGAAGTCACCATCCTGCAGGAATTCAGCAGCAATTTCCCCATGGAGAGCAGGTCAGGCCTTGGCCAGGGCTGCCCAGGCAGCTCTGGAGTCCCCACCCCCAGAGGTGGCACTCAGGGCTCCTGGCTGGGGACAAGGTGGGCATTGGGTGCAGCTGGGACTCAGGGATCCCAAAAGGCTTTTCCAGCCTCAGTATTTCTGGGATTTTGGGATTCAGTCTGCCAGGGGAAGAGAATCATAAACTACTCAGTTATTTCAGAGCTCTCTCAACCTCCTTAGGCTACCACCTCAGACTCCTGAGCAATACACTCTGTCTCTGCTTCCAAGATGGAATAATTCCCATATTCACCTTCAACACAGCAAAGACTGAATCCAAGACCTTTGTGGATTTCTCTTCAGAGGAATGATGGAGGCACCAAGGATGGTGAGAAACTCCAAAGGAGGAAAGGAAATGCTTCCTACACAAATCCTGGAGCTCAAGGCCAGGCTGGATGTGGCTTGGAGCAGCCTGGGACAGTGGAAGGTGTCCCTGCCATGGCAGGGGTGGCACTGGAGGGGCTTTGAGGTCCCTTCCCACCCAGTCTGGGATTCCATGATTCCACAGTTCCATGAACCCAGCCCCTCTGTTCTCAAATTACGCCATGGCAGGAGCCCACCCCGTGCCAGCCATGAGGAACAGCCAAGGGACAGGACCTGTGGGAGGTTCTCCCCCAGGGGAAGCTCTGAAGTTCTGGGACACCCTCCCAAGCGGCACCACAAAATTCAAACAGCTCCTTTGACATCGGGATTTTACATAACTCCATTCTCATTCAGAACCTTTCCCTTTGCTCCCTGCCTCTCTCATTTGCTCAATTCTTTCTGGAATCCCTGACTGAAGGCAAAGCAGGACACACCAGAGGCCTGGAGGCAGTGATCCCAGCTCACTGGGGGTTCATTATTGCTACACACTCCCAAAAGAGGCACTTCAGCTCCCTGAGACATTCCCTGGCCCAAGCTGCTTATTTAAAACCACTTGGATACCTAAAATTCAGATAAAATTTCAACCAAAATATTTCACCAGTTTGCCAAGAATCTCCTTTTGTTTTCCCCTTGTGGGCTATGAAGAAGAATTTCTTCATTATTCCTTAATATCTGACTAATTAAAGAGATCTCTGCATTTGCATTACAAAATTCTGGCACCGATAAGGTTGGAAAAGCCCTCCAAAGCCATCCAGTCCAGGGATGGGGACTCCAGAGCTCCCTGGGCAGCCCCTGCCAAGGCCTGAGCACCCTTTCCATGGGGAAATTTCTCCTGGTGTCCAACCTCACCTCCCCTGGCCCAGCCTGAGGCCGTTCCCTCTGCTCCTGTCCCTGGAGCACAGCCCGACCCCCCTGGCTGTCCCCTCCTGGCAGGGACTTGTGCAGAGCCACAAGGTCCCCCCTGAGCCTCCTTTGCTCCAGGCTCAGCCCCCTCCCAGCTCCCTCAGCCCTCCTGGGGCTCCAGCCCCTTCCCAGCTCCATTCCCTGGACACGCTCCAGCCCCTCCAGGGCTCTCCTGGCAGGAGGGGCCCAGAGCTGCCCCCACGATTCCGGGGGGTCCCTCGGCAGGGCCAGCACAGGGGACAGTCCCTGCCCTGGGGCCCTGCCCACAGCCCAGGGGCCATCGGCCTCCTGCCCCCCTGGCCACCCTGGGCTCGTGTCCAGCCGCTGGCACAGCACCCCAGGGCCTTTCCCAGCTTTCCAGCCCCTGTCCCAGCCTGGAGCGCTCCAGGGGCTTGGGCTGACCCCAGGGCAGCACCTGGCACCTGGCCTGGCTGTCCCTCACCCTGCTGGCCTCAGCCCACGGATCCAGCCTGGCCCAATCCCTCTGGAAGCTCCCACCCAGCTCAGTGCCACCCGATGTTCCCTGGCCACCAGCAGGAAAACCACAGGCACAGTGGGATGCTGCTCAGCATGGAAAGGGGCTGTGCTGGGTTTTTTCTTTAACAAAAAACTGCCCCTGGCAATAAACCCTTGAAGGCCTCTGTGTTGGACAAATGTACACCCAAAATAAAGAGCTCCTTCTAATCCTTCCCGGCCTCTGAAGCTCCCAAAGACAGAGATGATATCAGGCGTACTTTGTTTTGATCATCAACCTTATCCTCACCCAGTATCTCGTTAAGCAGCCTCCTAATTGCTGCCCTACCCCATGCTAAAGACAGAATTTGCACAGCTTCTTGATTTAAATGTTACTTTTTTAATTAACTGCTCCACACCCAGACACGAAGAAACCGAAACCGCAGCACTTCAAAAGCTGCAGGAAAAAGCTGCAGAAAAGGATCCCAAACGCTCTGGGAACAGAACAGCACAAAAAAGGCCTTTTTTACCAGCTCAGTTAGCACACATGGAGTTCAATACATCCCTAAAATTCACCTCCGTGGGCTGCTGGGCTCACATCAGCTCTGAGGAATCTCCCACTTTGTGACCTGTATTTCAGCAATAATTCAGCAGGATTGGTATTTCCAGCCGCTCCTCTGTGCTGACCCCACGGAAGCAACATCAGTCCCAAGGAACCCCGGGGGGACTCAGGGCTTGCCATTAAATATTAACCTTTGAGTGTGAGATTTGCAACTGCATTTGAATATTAAACCAGCAAAACAAAGTCCTGGGGTGCTTGAAGCGTTGATTTCCATCCCTTGCAGGACTCCAGGCTCCTCCCTCTCGGCCTGCCTGGATCACTTTGATGCCACTCAGGGCTGGTTACTGTGTCTGCTCTAGGCAACAAGTGACATTTTCTCCCAGGTCACCACAGCTCAGCCCCACAGAAATCCCCTGTTCATGACCAGACAGAGATCTCCGAGCAGGGTGCTGGTTTTTACTGGGTGCAGAAGCAGCGTTTCACAGAAATCCCACTTTGTCCTTCCATGGACCTTGGATGTTTTCATCTTTGCTGCCCACACAGACTAAGGCAATGTTACAAAAGACACCTCTTTGTACTCAGACTGAGGGCCAGCATTTGCAAACTGAGATTTCCTGCTGCACCCCATGGGGAGATCAAGGGCTGCCCGTTCCACAGACGCCTATTTGATCAACACACGACCTCAAGTGAGCCAGTGAAACAACTGCTGTGCTCCTTTCCTGGTCCTTCATCCCAGTTCAAAGCTCCCAAGGTGAGTTTGTGGCTGTACCTGCACCAGAACAGCCCAGCCCGTCACACGCTGCAGCTCCTACCAGAATATTCCAGTGCTCCTCCACTCAATGGACCCAGAACCAAGGCCCCAGCAAAGCAGAGCCCTCAAACAGGACATTAAATAAATGCATTTTCATTTCCTCAAGCTTTCAGGGCATTACAGACACAGTCCATGCAAAGTTTAAGAAGTTTTGCTGTTAAAATAAATAAAGACTCTTCAGAAGGAGCTCAGAATGGCTGAAGTTGGAAAAGAGCAAGTCCAAGCTGTGCCCAACCCCCACCTTGTCCCCAGCCCAGAGCCCTGAGTGCCACCTTCAGGTACTCCCTGGACACCTCCAGGGATGGGGACTCCAAAGCTGCCTGGGCAGCCCTGGCCAAGGCCTGACCCCCTTTCCATGGGGAAATTGCTCCCTCTTTACCCAGTTCCTCAGAATTGGGTAAAACATCTTTCCCAGAACAAGGCACCACCAGGCTGTTTTCCCTGCATGGCACCACTTAACCTCTATTTATGAGCCAGGCTTCATCAATCATAAAACATCCTGAAAGGAAAACAATCCCTGGGAACTCTCAGACCCACCCTTCAGAGTTCCATAGGCTTTACCTGGACAAAGAAACATCAAAGCTCAACCTGCTCTGGGAATCCCAAACCAGCAGGACACACTCCTGATCTGAGGCCACTGCTTGCTGGGTATTAAACCTGCACTGCTGGGAAAAAATGGGTTTCCTTTGCCATGCAGTATTAGCAGCAAAAAAATAACCAGCTGGATCATTCCCCAAACCAGCTTCCAACACTGCTGCAGGAATGTCTGAGCAGGGAGGGAGGGCAGGGAAGTGAGGAAGGATGGAGCAGCAGGAAGGGGACAGCATTCCAGCTGAAATGTCCATCCAGCTCAGGCTTGGAGCACTAATCCAAGGAGTCACTCACACTGTAACTGAATTCCCTCAATCATAACCAAAACCACTCATAAAACCCATGGAATCTGTAGGGTGAGAGTTTCAAAAGACTGAAAAGGATGACATTTGTTTTTCCAAGCTTAATAAAGAATCCTAGAGATTGGATCAACATTGGGAAAATAACTGAACATCCGTCTTGCACAAATGATCATCAATAGCTCTCTTCATCATGGAAGCATGGAATGGTTTGGGTGGGGCCTGGAGTCCCTTGGGATAGTGAAGGTGTCCCTGCCCTTGGCAGGGGCTGCAACAACAAACCATCCTGGGATCCCATGATTCCCCCCAGGACTCTGAATGGGCCAACCCACAGGAATTGCAGCGATTTCCTCAGCAGGAATTGCCCCCAAAGCATCAAAACCTAAACCCAGCAGGGCACTGCTCCTTTCAGCCACGGCCCTGGAGATCCTCCTGCTTCCCCCAGCACTCCCCAGCTGGTTGGCTGGTGATGATCCCACCTGCTTTTCCCAAAATAACACATTCCTGACCAGAGCACTGTCCACAGCTCCAAACAAACTGGCATTACACAACAGGATTTTCCCCACATGGCCAAAGTCTCTCGTGCCCACCAGGTGATCCTGTCTCACTTCACTGCTCCTCGGAAAACTCCAGCACAGATCCAAACCCCAAGGATATACTCAATACTTCTCCTTTTCTCTTCTAAAACTAAAAATAACTCAACAGTTTTGTTCTTGGGAACTGCACTGCTTCATTTCAGCATTTGCTTTCAGGCATTTGAGAAAACAGCACAAAGAAGCTCTAAGAACCCCAGGATCCCTGAGGTTGGAAAAGCCCTCCCAGCCCATCCAGACCCAGCTGTGTCAAAAGCCCACCTGTCCCCAGCCCACACCTCTGAGAGCCACCTCCAGGAATTCCTTGGACACCTCCAGGGATGGGGACTGCAAAACTCCCTGGGCAGCCGCTGCCAAGGCCTGACCACCCTTCCCATAAAGAAATTGCTGCTGATGCCCAAAATTCACCAGTCAAAAATGAAGTGGCCATTCTTTTCTTGCAAAACACAACATTCCTCAGCAGAGCTGCTGCTGGAAATGGAGGGCAAAGCAGGACCAGGGAGGGCATGGACACACTGGATCCCCACACTAACATCACTGCCTTGTACCAGTTATTTCATGTGTCACAACAAAGGTGACAGAAGGGAAGGAAAAACAGAAGGCCTGAAATTGCCTCTTTTGCAAGAGGAAGTTACAATGTAACAGGCATGAAATTTGGTGTTCAGTCAGTGGTGGCACCACAACCCAAGCCCCCACCAACATCTGGCACCCTAAAGCCCCGTACAGCTTTTGGAAACTGCTGTGCTGCCTATTCTTGAGTTTCCAGAGCCCTCAGTCACACACAGCAGTCTAGGACCAGCCATAATTAAACAAACTTTCTCTAAAGCAGAATGAAAAGACTCAGTAAAATATTGATAAACTTCTTCTGAGCTTTGGGTCCTCCCTATGCCAGGCACTGAAGAAGGTGGGGAAACCCTGTCCTCTGCCTGAAGGACCTCAGAGCCCTGCCAGTGCCACCCCTGCTGTGGCAGGGACACCTCCCACTGTGCCAGGTGCTCCCAGCCCCAATGTCCATCCTGGCCCCGGGCACTGCAAGGGATCCAGGGGCAGCCACAGCTGCTCTGGGCACCCTGTGGCAGGGCCTGCCTGCCCTCCCAGGCAGGAATTTTTTCCTAATATCCCATCTAAACCAATCCATCCCTGCCCTCTGGCAGTGGGAAGCCATTCCTTGCGTCCTGGCATTCCAGTACTGGTTCAGGGTCCCTCTCTGGCTCTCTAGGATCCCTTCAGATCCTGGAAGGTGCTGTGAGGTCTCCACATGACCTTCCCTTCCCCAGGATGAACATTCCCAACTCTCCCAGGCTGTCTCTGGAGGTGCTCCAGTCTCTGTATGAACGTGCTGGGCTCCTCTGGACCTGCTCCAGCAGCTCCACATCCTCCTGATGCCAGGAGCAGCAGAGCTGTGCCCAGTGCTCCTCACAGAACTGGAAACCAGCTGTACTGGGCATGTGCACAACTTTGATTTGGTTCAGTGCTTTGGCCCTAGAGAGATCTCCATGGTTCTGAATCTCTCCCAGCTTCCAGCAGCAAACTCATCCACCTGCTGTGGAAGAGGGAGAAGGTTCCCCAGGCAGAGCTCAGGGTTTGGACATGGCTAAACATCAGCGTCTCAGAGTCACAGAATCGTTCAGGTTAGAAAAGCTCCCGTGGAGCACCCAGCCCAATCTCTTGTGCTGAGCGGGTTGCCTGACCCAGGTGAGGAGGTCCCTGTCCCTGTCCTAGCCCTGCAGGTGTCCCCTGCCCAGGTGGGTCTCCTCTGAGGTGCAGCTATTTATGCTGAGGATGACTGATGCCAGTCAGTCACACAGATTCCCTGGGCATCTGGAGAGGAACGAGCACTTCTCCAGCACAACTCAGCTATTTCAGACCCCTGCACAGACAGGGAATGAGCACCTGGCTCCTCCACTGACTAAAAAAGGAACTCTGAACCACTGAACCGTTACCTCAGAGAGAGAGAGATTTACATCACAGAGGTGTGAACTTAAGGAGAGGTCCCAGCCCCTGGAAAGCCAAGGCAAAGTATGAAACACATTGCTGAGGGAGGGGAAATACTTAGAAAGTCATGGAAGAAAAATTAGGCTATACCATAGACAGTACAATATTAAATAATGATACCGTAAATCAGGGAATCATAGAATGGTTTGGGTGGGAAGGGACTTTAAAGACCTCATTCCAACCATGGCAGGGAACAAGGACTAGGAGAATGCAGAAGAAGTAAATAACAACTGAGCACAAAGAAAAACAATCTTCCAACTGAAAAATAAAAAGGAAACGAGCTGCAGAGCTAAGCTGAAAAAGCATCCTTTGGTGTTTTCCAATTTGCTAAATGGTGCAGACTGAGCACCTGCTCAGCAGGAATGGGGTGTCCTGGCTCAGGGCTCTCAGGATCACCTGGATAGTCCATTCCCTGGGCTGAGCTTGACTTAACCTAACACAGAATCATAGCTGTTGTCAACACCAGTGCAGCTCCACTGCTGCAACCCCATCACATTCCAGCCCCATATTCCAACTGCCCAGCAGAACTTCCAGCAGTGGAACTCATGTTCAGTGAAACAGAAGTGCAGAGTCATGAGATGGGTTTGGGTGGGAAGAGACCCCAGAGCCCCTGCAGTGCCACCCCTGCCATGGCAGGGACACCTCCCACTGTCCCAGGCTGCTCCAGCCCCAGTGTCCAGCCTGGCCTTGGCCACTGCCAGGGATCCAGGGGTAGCCCCAGCTGCTCTGGCAATTCCAGCCCAGAGAGGAATTCCTAATTCCCAAGATCCCATCCATGCCTGCCCTCTGGCAGTGGGAGCCATTCCCTGTGTCCTGCCCTTTCAGGCCTTGTCCCCAGTCCGTCTCCAGCTCTCCTGGAGCCCCTTCAGGCCCTGCCAGGAGCTCTGAGCTCTCCCTAGAGCCTTGTCTTGTACAGGTGAACATTCCCAGCTCTCCTGGCCTGGCTGCAGAGCAGAGGGGCTCCAGCACCTCCATGGCTTCTCTGGGTTCACTCCAGCAGCTCCAGGTCCCTCTGCTGTCAGGAGCTGCAGGCTCTCAGAGGCAGCAGCAGAAGTTCCCAGGAAGGGGAGGTGTCTGAGTCCTACTCCCTATGAGCCCAGCACTGGCACAGCCACACCAGGAACATGTTGCTCCACGATGCTGCTGCCAGCGCCATCCAACCACACCCTGGTTAAATCCCAGGATAGCCCTGGCCCTGTCACTCTGCTCCTTCCTGGGTCCCAGGTCCCTGTGTTGTCCCCGGTGCCAGCACTGCCGTGCTGCTCCAGCTGCGGAGCTCCCGGCGCTGGCCCTGTGCCCGTGGCTCTGCCGCTGCCATCCCACACGGACGTGGTGCCAGCACAGGGCAGCCTGGCCTTCTGCCTGCTCCTGGCACGGTGCAACCGTGCCCTTTGTCCTCTGCCTCGGGGACACGGGGACAGTTTTCAACCTGTGAGCTCACAGGCTCAATTATCCTTCTCAAAGAAAAAAAATCCATCTTAACATAAAAGAATTCAATTAAACGGCATCCCGGGGGATTTGCCGAGGGAAGAGAACACAAATAAACAGCTAAGGAAACACAACCTTCTCATCCCAGCCTGCTGCACAGCCGAGCAAGGAGCTGAACGAGCTGCAGGCTGTGCAGGGCTACGAGAACGGAAGGAAAGGAAGAGACTGCCACATGGAAGAAAACCCCAAATGTCACAGCAGAGCCAGCGGTGTGTTCTCTGAGGTGTGACTGAACTCAGTCCTCACAAGGAATCGAAGGCAAAACTGAAACCGAAGCAGCTTCTTGTGTTCTATTTCCTTCTTCCTTCCTGTGGCTGCAGCAGCCAGACCATCCCCACTCCTGCAGGTTTGTGCCTCTCCCACTGCCAGGCTCTGCTCTGCTGCCACTGTTCCAAAAGCTGCCCAGGGAAATCAGAATCAAAGTGACTCCGGAGTCATCAGTGTCACTCCAGGCCACAGAGCTCTGAGCAGCAGCAAACTGCAGGACTGAAATCCCACTGCAACCCCAGGTTCCCAGCACAGGCACCCTGAAGCGCAGCAGGGGCACTGCCAGGCCCACACAAACCCTGGACTGAGCAGTCCAGACATTTGGGAAGTTTCCCTGCAAAGCCAAAGTTCCACCTGGCTCCGGGCCCAGCTCCCTAGAGCACCTTCACAGGTGACCTACCTGGATGCAGCTTGATGGGACACCAGGGAAGTCTGCAGATGGTACAAAACTGGGAGGAGCTGCTGCCTCCCCTAAGGCAGAGAGGCCCTGCGGAGACCTTGACAAATCCGAGGGCTGGCAATCACCAGCAGTGTGAGGTTTGACACAGGCAGGTGCTGGATTCTGCAGCTGGACCAAGGCAGCCCTGGATGCACCCACAGGCTGGGATGGGGAGGCTGGAGAGCAGCTCTGGGAAGGGACCTGGTCCTGGTGGATGGCAAGGGGAATCTGAATCAGCTGTGCCCTGGTGCCAGGAGGGACATCCCTGTCTTGGGGGGCATCAGGGACAGCAGCAAGGGAGGGGACTGTCCTGCTCCGCACTGGGAAGGCCTCACCTGCAGTCCTGGGACTGGGCACTTCAATGTACAAAACAACTAAAGCTCTAGGGGAAGCATCCAAAGGAGGGACATGGGAATGGGGAAGGGTCTGGAGGGGCCACGTGAGGAGCAGCTGAGGGCACTTGGAGGAGACTGAGCTCAGACCTCCCCAGGGGCTGCAGCCTCATCCCGAGGGGTAGCTCAGATCTCTGAGCTGGGGCAGCTGTGATCTCTGCAGCCTCATCCCGAGGGGCAGCTCTGAGTTCTCTGGGTCCTGTCCCTGAGAGCTGGGACAGGACCCAGGGAACAGCTGGAGCTGTGCCAGGGAAGGTCAGGCTGGAAAGCAGGAAAGGTTCTGCCCCAGAGGGTGCTGGGCACTGCCCAGGCTCCCTGAGAAATGGGCACGGCCTGGGGCTGCCAGAGCTCCCCTCCCAGGGATGCAATCCCCTCCCTGGGATCGCTGGGGTGTCTGTGCAGGGCCAGGAGCTGGATCTGTGATCCCTGTGCTCCCTTCCAGCTCAGGAGATTGTGTCGAAAGCTGTGCCAGAGAAGCTTTTCACTCTGCCCCGGCAAGGGAAGCACTCTGAGCTCTGTCTGCCCCCAGTGACTCCCTGCCCTTTGACATTTCACCAGAAGGTTTTTTTCCTCAGGCCTCCCAGCTTCCCCTCCTGTCCCGGTGTCCTCAGGCACCCCAGGCTGACTCCAGGGGAAGGAATGGGGTGTGTGGGTACCATGACACTGGGGACAGCCACCCCCAGAGTGCTCCTAGCTCTCAGGTAACAGGTGGACACAGCAAAGAGAGACTGAGAAGGACAACGAGGAGCAATCCCAGCCCAGCAGCTGCAGAGCTGCCAGCTCCGGCTGAGGAGCTGCACTTCCTCCTGACAGCCTCACCCTCACTGTGGTGACAGCCCCCGGTCACGGCTCGGTACCACGTGGGTTTGGTTTAAAGGCGCCCCTGACAAAAATGACAATTTTGGTCAGGCTTCAGGCCCTGCAGACGTTTATTACTGTCACTCTCGAGGTGCCTCTGCTCCATCCGGGACTAACAGGCACTAAGAAACACAAAGATGGAACTTCCCACTTCCGCACCTCATTCAACACCAATATGTGTGGCACTCAAATTCCACCTAAATCTAAGCTTTTTTCGTCTGATATTTTCAAGCTTGGCTGAAAAAGCTTCATTTCCTGAGATAGCTAATATTTGTTTGCTCAAGTTTCCCTCCAAACCAGAGTTAAGGTGCGGGTAAAAATAGTCCAGGCAGTGATAATAATGTCAGTATTGGTTATTGCAGTGCTGGCAGCTGGGGAGGATCAAACAAGGAGCAGGGAAGTCCATCAGGAGTGAGGGAGGATAGTGGGATGAACAGGGAGCAGAGAGGGAAAAAGAAAAGCTCAAGTAGAGAAACACAGCAGCAGCCAGGAAAGACAACACACTCCTGCTTCCAATAATATTGAATCAAAGGAGACACTTAAGAGCCTTTGTTGCTACTCCTGGTCACACAGAGGCCACATTCCTTCCCTTAGCCTTCCATAAACCCCCGACATCTGTGGATTTTCCATGAAAAGGAGGTAAAACCACAGCAGCCCCTAAATGTAACTGGGAGCAGGGCTGTGCTCCCTATAGATAGGGCCAGGAGTGAGAGACTGCTGTTCCTGGCCGAAGCTCCGTGTCTGACAACCCGGCCCGAGCACTGCGGTCACTCATTAACTCACTCTATTAACTCCTCAATTAGTTCTTCAGGAATTCTGCATCCAGCAAAACAAGACCTCCCACAAACCCTTCTCCCTGTAAAGTTCTCTGAAGTTCTGTCAACCTGGCATAGGCTCCCCAGGGAATGGGCACAGTCCCAGGGCTGCCAGAGCTCCAGGAGCGCTTGGACAGTGCTCCCAGGGATGCACAGGGTGGGATCTGGGGAGTCCTAGGCAGGGCCAGGAGCTGGACTGGATGATCCCTGTGGGTCCCTTCCAACTCGGGATATTCCTTGATCCTATGATGGAAGCACCCAGCTCCTCCTTTGCTCTCAGCTCGCCGACCTCACCCATTTCTCCCGCACCATTTGCACCCAAATTTCCCAGTTATTCTTGTTCTACTCCTGTTCCAAACCCAAGATTTACTCCAACAAGAGACTCTCCTATTTCCTGGCATTCCAGTTTGCCCATTTTTATGGCTGAGCTGCAGCTCCTGCCCTTCAGGCACTGACTCGCAGCCCCTGTTAAACCATCCTGCTGGATGACATCCACAGAGTCATGATCCCAAGCACAGAACCCACGGCTGCTCCACCTGCACCCCTGGCTGTCAGCAAGGAGAGCAGGAAAGTTCATCCCTCTGTTCCCAGCCCCGAGCTCTCCCCAGACTCTGCTGAGCAGGGACAGGACCCAGGGAACGGCTGGAGCTGTGCCAGGGGAGGGATAGCATGGACATCAGGACAGGCTCTTTTCCAAGGGTGCTGGCACTGCCCCAGCTCCCCAGGGAACGGGCACAGCCCCAGAGCTCCAGGAGTGTTTGGACACTGCTGCCAGGGATGCCCAGGCTGGGATTGTTGGGGTGTCTGTGCAGGGCCAGGAGCTGGATCTGTGATCCCTGTGGGCCCTTCCCACTCAGGAGATTACATGGTTCTGTGATGCTGGAATTCCTCTATACCACTGCAGGGCTCAGGGAAGAAAAGTTCTGGGTTCCCTTTGCCACCAGAAAACTCAGGGGAAACCTCAAACGAAGCATTTCCTGCACAGAGCATGGAAAAGCACCACAGGAAAACACTGGGATATCTCCCTACCAAAGAGGAGAGGAAGCATTAACAAACCAACACCCCCTTCTCGCTCAGGATCTCACTGTGGGGGACAGCAGGGATGGGATTCCCTCCAGCTGTCTCTCAATCCAACCAGAAAGCTGTGATCAGGACCAGGAGATCCCACTCTGGAACATAGCTGAGCCCCCCCCAGTGCCCCGTTCCCCAGGGAAGCTCTGCCAACAGTGGCCTGGAGCTTCCCAAAAATCCTGTAAGCCCACAGAGCACTTTTCTCCTGGTAACAAACCCCCGAGCAGCAGCTCTCACACAGTGCTGCCTCGTCGTTATTATTTTTGACAGTTTCCAATTTGTGAAGTCAGAAATCCACCCTGTCCCTCCCACAGCACACGCAGAGCTCCTGGAACACCAGGCTGAGCAGGAGATGCTCCACAGCTCCTGCATCCCACAACTAACCTTCCCCCAGCGTGAGGTTCTGCAGGAACCTTTCCTGCACCACCTGCCTGACAGGCACCTGCTGCTGCACCACCAATCTGTCCCTACTGCCAGCCAGGACCTTGTCCCACATCCCTGCATTTCAACGTTAATCCAAAGGAAGTACAGAAAGCACCAGGAATATCAGTGTACACACAGAGAACAAGCCTTGGTTTCAGACCAGTTTGTTCCTACCCAGCCCTCATCACCTTCTGCAGAGCAAATGTCACCCAGGCCAGCCCAGGCCATGATGTGCTCCCACTGACAGCACAAAATTTAACTTTGCTTCCCATGAGATCACCATTGGTTGCCATGGAAATCCCTATACTACCATCCACCAAGGGTTTTTTTTACCACTGAAGTATTTTGGCAGCATGTTCGCTTTTAAGTGTCAGAGTAATAAGAGAAAACATAAATGTTTCTTCTCTCATCGGCTTTAAACAGAGCTTTATAACCCAAATCTGCTCCTAAGAGCTTGGTTCAAACTTGTGGGGCTGGGCAGGGCTGGAATCACCACCTTCTCCTTTCTGAGACACAAAATAAACAATGAAAACAACCTTTTAAGTTTTTAAAACATGAATTTCCAAGCAGGGGATCAAGTGAGGAAAAACCTCTTAGGCCCCTCTGAGTTCTCTCAGTTTCTCTTTTTCACTTCCTAGTTTGGCTTTTTTTTTTTTTAGCTGGTGCAAAACAAGGCCCTCAAATTCAGCAGGGCCCTCCCCGCCTCTGCCAGGAGCTGCTTTCCTGTCAGATCAATCTTGTGGTGATTCCAGCGGGGCCTTCACTCCTACCCTGGTTTCTGGTCGTTAATAAAACCAGCACAGTGACATTTACGGTGCCTCTGCACCCTGAGGTGGGCAGGTCCCCAGGAGGGTGACACCCGTGGGAGGCTGATCGCCCTCCTGTGACCCCCGGGAGGGACCTGACCCCGGAAAGGGTGACCTGACCCTGGGAAGGGACCAGACCGTCAGGAGAGGGACCCTGACCACTGATCCCCCTCCTGTGACCCCCGCGAGGGACCTGACCCCCGGGAAGGGACCAGACCCCCAGGAGAGGGACCCTGACCACTGATCCCCCTCCTGTGACCCCCGCGAGGGACCTGACCCCCGGGAAGGGACCAGACCCCCAGGAGAGGGACCCTGACCACTGATCCCCCTCCTGTGACCCCCGCGAGGGACCTGGCCGCCGGGAACAGGACCAGAACCCCAGAGGACGTGCCAGACTCTTGGGAAGGCGACCAGACCCCCGGGAAGGGGAGCAGACCCGCCAGAAGGGGACTAGACAGCCGAGAGGGACTTGACCCATAGGAGGGGAACCACACGTCAGGAAGGGGGACCGTCAGAAAGGTGATCTGACCCCCGGAAGGGACCTGACCTCCGGGACTGACCTGACTGCCAGGAAGGGGACAAGAACCTCGAGAGGGGGACCTGACCCTCGGAAAGGGACCAGACCCCCAAGGGGGTGATGTGACCCTCGGGCAGGGTACCCCCGGGAGGTGACCAGACCCTCGGGAGTGCGCGCTGAGCCCTAAGAGGGGGATCTGAGTCGCAGGAAGGGTGACCTGACCCCTGACCTTGCCACCGCCACCACTCCCGACAGCTCCGGCCACTCCCGGCCGGCCAGGTGAGATCCAGGACCACCTGGAGCCCGCAGCCCCAGCCCCCAGCCCCGCCAGCCCGCCCCGCGCGCACCAAAACACGGCAAAAGGAAACTGTCACGCGCAGAGCAGGCGGATTTAACCCAGATCCGCACGGAACGAGGCGGCGGGACCACGGCCCAGCCCCGGACAGCGGCTCGGTGGGGGAGGTTTTTAACCCTCCAAACGGTGCCGAACCCCCGGACCGCGGGGGGAGGCTCCGGGAGGCCGGAGCGGAGCCGGGGGGGCGGCGGGGCCCAGTCCGCGGCGCCGGGCCCAGCCCCGACCCTGGCCCCGCGAGGGCGGCGGTGACAGCCGGGTCTCACCTGCGGGTGCCGGGCTGCCCTCGGGCGCTGCCGGGCCGGGCTGCGGGCCGGGCCCGCGGGCTGGGCCGGCCGGGGCTGCGCGGGCAGCGGCGGCGGAGCGGCGGCGGCGGCGGCTCCAAAATGGCGGCGGCGCCGCGGCTCCCTCAGGGCGGGGGGAGAGGGGCGTGGCCGACCGGGAGGAGGCGGAGTCTGAGTTGGGCGGGGTCGTTGGTGGGCAGTGCTCTATGAGTGGGCGTGGGTGGGGCGGGGCGGGACCGCGGGGACGCGGATGGGGACGGGGACGGGGATGGGGACAGGGGGACGGGAATGAGCGCATGGAGATGGGGACACAGGGACGGGGTCAGCGATGGGCACGGGGATGGGGATGGGGACAGGGGTGGGGATAGGGACAGGGGGACGGGAATGAGCGCATGGAGATGGGGACACAGGGACGGGGTCAGAGATGGGCACGGGGATGGGGATGGGGACAGGGGTGGGGATAGGGACCGGGGGACGGGAATGAGCGCATGGAGATGGAGACACAGGGACGGGGTCAGAGATGGGCACGGGGATGGGGATGGGGACAAGGACATGGGGACACGGACATCGCAGGACGGGGATGAGGACTGTGGGACGGGGATCACGACTCGGGAACAGTGGGACGGGACAGGGGGACAGGGACGGGGATGGGGATGGTGGGGCGGAATGGGGACACGGTCAGGGGGACGAGGACGGGAATGGAGATGGGGGGACAGGGGCGGGGATGGGGGACAGGAACGGGGACATGGGGGACAGGGACGGGAATGAGGGTAAGGGGATGGAGACTGAGACACAGGGGCGGGGACTGGACAGGGAGATGGTGGGACGGGGATGTGACGGGGATAGAGACACCGGGAGAGGGGGTCAGGGATGGTGGGGCAAGGGCCGGGACAGGTGAACGGTGGGGCGGCCCTAGCCCCGGGGACAGGGGCAAGGGGCCAGCGACAGCCCTTGGGACCCTGGAGGGGGTGAGCTGCAGCCCCCAGGGGTGGTCACGGCCTCGGGGGGAGCAGGAGGAGCGCGAGGACAGGACCCCGCGGCTGGGGGGACACGGGGACAGTGGGAGCCCTTCCCTAGCCACGGCTTTCAGGTGGCCCCAGTGTTACTGCAACGGGGGAACCCCAGAGATGGGGGTCAGGGGACTGGGGTGGGGACAGAGTCCACCGTGTCCAGGGATGTGGGGTGAGCATGGAGAAGGGAAGGGAAAAGGGAGACAGAGGGAGCAGGGAGCCAGGGCTGGGAGCAGGGATCTCTGAGTCATGCTGGCAGCCTGGGCTCCTGGATCTGCTGTCGCCGTGCCCGGATTTGTCTTTGTCTCGTGGATAAACTGCTTTCCAAGTGCCAGCATCCTCCAGGAACCAGCAGGAAGCCATCCAATCCTTCGTGCCAAAGTGAATTCCTGCCACGAGATTTACCACTAAACTGCTCCGTGCTGCTCTCGCCGAGGCCTTGACCCTGCAAAGATTCCTGCACGTGGTTAAAGTTTACAGGGAAAACGTGGCCCTTGCCGTGGGAAAAGAGGGATGGTTTTGTACTGCCCTGCTCACAGGGGCCATGGATCCTGGAATGGTCAGGGTTGGGAGGGAGCTTAAGGTTCATCCCATATCACCCCCTGCCACAGGCTGGGGTTTGGCCATGGGAGTGCTGCCACAGAAATGCCACTAGAAATGTCCCCCATAACCAAGTGGGTAAAAATCCTCATTTATGGACACTTTTCCAGTGTGAGGGCTGCAAGAGAAGGACTCCTAGAATTTATATGGCACCCAGTGTGGTAATTAGCACGTTGGTGGCCATTAATGCGGGAAAAAATAGCACAACCTCAGGAGTTTCACTTCCCTGTTTCGTCTGTTGGAGGGAAATGGGCTTATGAAGCATTTTTTGTGGCTTATTGTGGCTTCTGGGGACAGGACGAAACCATCCAAGCAAATTCCCAAACCTTCCAGCCGCCCCCAGAACCTATTCCCACCCCCAGGAGGGCCGGGGTTGTACAGCCTGACTCCTCCAGCTGATTTCTACAGTTCCAACCTTGGAACAGCTTCCTTCGTCTCTGCTCCAGCCCTCTGGAACACGCTAGGATACAGCTGAACTCTGGGCTTGGCAGCAGCAGGGCCAGGAGCTGCCAGCTCCCCTCTCCCAGCAGGGACAGGGACAGACACCCCAGGCCATGGTTCCGAGCCCTGGTTGTGACACAGGGCACTGGATCCCACTGGGAACAACTGCTGGAATGTCCTCCAGCACCGACACGAGGAACTGAGCCCAGGCGTGGCAGGGCCAGGCTGGATGGGGCTGGGAGCAGCCTGGACTCACGGAAGGTGTCCCTGTCCCTGGCAGGGGTGGCACTGGGTGGCATCCAGGACTCCTTCAGTCCAAACCATTGCAGGATTGCCTGGTGCTCCGTGTGGGGGCAGCCCCTCAGCACAAGGAGCGCTCTGGCTGCAGAGCTCCCAGCCCTGGAGCAGGGAGTGGAGCTGAGCCTGAGCAGGATTCCCAGCGGGAGCGGGCACACGTTGGGTGGGAGGCTGCAGGCCCAGAATAGGCTGTGGATGATGAAGAATTCTGGGATCTATTCTTGGCTCAGGATTGAGGCGTGATCTGGTGCCTCCAGCAGGCATCAGAACAGGATCTCCCAGCGCCAGTTTGACATTAATCTGAGCGGCCCTGCAGGGAGGAGGGGATGAGCTTTCCTCCCTTCTCCCGCAGCCACAGACTCGGCCGAGCACCCAGCGCTGCTCTGGGAGCTTTTCCAAACCCCGGCGTTTCTCTCTGGCTGCCTTTTGAGCCAAGTGACCAGGCCTGGTTCAAATCCCACAGCTCCGAGTGCCCGAGCACAAACAGCCCGAGGAGCAGCTCATATTCCTTGGCCTGCGGCACCCCGCACGTTCGCGGGGCTGCAGGGAACGTTCCTCGCAGCTCTGGGGAACATTATCCCGCCTGGCAGTGCGGGAGCGCAGGCGGCCAGGGCAGCGGCTCCTGCGGGGCCGGGGCGCACAGTTAATTATAGCCGGCAGGGTTGGGCAATGTTGTGTTTGCCGGGTTGCCGGGGAGATGAGCAGCGGCCCCAGCGCTGCCCCGGCAGCTCCGCGCTCGGCACCAGCCCTGCGCTTCCAGAGCTGCAGCGCCGACCTTCCCAAATATGGTCCAGCAGCAGCCGGGAGCTCCCCAGCTCAGCCCGGGCTCTGGGATCAGCCGGCTCCTGCCATCGGACCCTCAGCAGCCTCTCCTGAGAGCATCAAACTCAGCCCTCCGGGAAAATCCCTCCCTGCAGCCTCTCCTGCCTGGCACCAGCAGCCTGGGCTGGGCAGAGCCTGAGCCCCGCAGGGATCCAGCCGGGAGGCACCGAGAGGAGCTGGGCAAAGGAGTTCTGAGATCTCGGGGGTTTCAACAACAGGAAACCAAAACTGCTCTGGAGCAGGTCCTCAGGTCATGGAAACCTCCTGTGGAGCCAGGCGGGGAGAGCTGCTCCAGGGAGAGCTCAGAGCCCCTGGCAGGGCCTGGAGGGGCTCCAGGAGAGCTGCAGAGGGACTGGGGACAAGGCCTGCAGGGACAGCACACAGGGAATGGCTCCCATTGCCAGAGGGCAGGCATGGATGGGATCTGGACCATGAGGAATTCCTGCCTGGGCTGGAATTGCCAGAGCAGCTGGGGCTGCCCCTGGGTCCCTGGCAGTGCCCAAGGCCAGGCTGGACACTGGGGCTGGAGCAGCCTGGGACAGTGGGAGGTGTCCCTGCCATGGCAGGGGTGGCACTGGAGGGGCTTTGAGGTCCCTTCCCACCCAAGCATTCCAGGATTCCCTGGTTTTGTGATTCCAACATTTGCCTGTCCTGCCTGGTGGCTCTGGGAAATTCTCTATGAAGGAATGGGGATGCTGGGTGTGACCTTCTGCCCCTGACAGTTCCCTGCTCAGGGATAGGGCTCTGTTCCCTTTCTAATGGAAACCCTCCAGCTCTCACTTTCATACTTCTCAGATGTTCTAAGCACTTTTATTGCCCTTTTTATTCACAGTTAATTTTCTTCTGCTTGGCCAGATGGGAATGTTCGTGTGGCTGCAGTGAAAGCAGCCATGGGAGACCCCTGAGACAAGAATAAAAGTGATTTTTATTGTGGGACAAAGAGTTACTGAGGAAAAAATGTCCAATATTTTTTATTCATATTTTCCTTATCTTTTCCTCCTGTCCCTTGTGTGGCAACAATCAGGTCCAAGTGTGGCAAGTGTAAATGCAGTGTTGCAGGCTTTATTACAAGCCTGTAATAAATCATAATCAGCATTAATTAGCAGTTCACGGGACAGGGCAGTGTTTATGTGCAGCTCCTCTGCTCCCTGACCAGGGGAGTTTGACAGGGCAGGCAGGGTAAGGATATTAAAGGGCTGAAACTGCACAAACAGCACGGGGTGGGGGCAAAGAAGTGTCAAAAATAAATAACCAAATACACGGGGGTGATGCTGCTGTGGGAGCTCAGCAGCCTGGCCATGGGACTCCTGTGGAAAACAGCTCCTGCCAGGAGCTGCCGTGTCACCGCACACTCCTGGTGCCTGGGGGGACACTCGGGGTCACTTGGACACCTCTGGGCACTCTGGAATCATGGAATGGTTTAGCTGGAAGGGACCTCAGAGCCCACCCATCCCGTGGGCAGGGACACTGTCCCAGGGTGCTCCAAGCCCTGTCCCACCTGGCCTTGGGCACTCCAGGGTGGAATTGTTCCTCCTCACACTTTCTCTTTACACTGCTCCTACTCCTCCTCTGCTCCGGGCCGGACCCTGGCAATAAATAACCCCCCAAAGTGCCTGTCTGCTCCTCAGCAAACCTGCCACAGATCCGTGATTTATCCCCAGTATTTCCCATTTACCAGATGTCCCTGAGCAGGAAGCAGCTCGTGCATTGTGTTCACGTGCCTGGAATCCCACAAAAATCACGGTAACTAACAATCCCGGGTCAGCCTTTGCCCCCTGCCTTGGAACACCCCCGGGGAAAACTGCTCCTAAAGGAGCCGATGTCATTTTCTCACCTTTGTAAACGTAACTGAGGCCTCAGGTAACTTCTACAATAGGAGTCGCTTAATAAAAGAACTCTCTCTCAAGCGAAAGTCAACTTTCAGCTGGGTCAGGTTAGGTCACGCAATGAATTGTGCGCTAGGCAGGTGGAGAGTGTGAGTTACACCGGGGCGGCTCTGTGCAACTCCTCCTGTAAAAGAAATGCCAGTTTTTACCCTTTCGTGAGCTTGCTTTGTGGAAATCTCCTCACGCCCGTCAGGGAATAAAGGGCGTCTTTTCTAAACGGTGTTTGGAGCGCTCCCAAACAGCCCCCGGGGGACTGCGAACGGGGGCTCGGGGAGGCTCAGACCGGTCACAGCCGGGGACTGAGGAGACTCCGGCCGGCACACGCGGGGGTCCGACAGGCCCCGGCCGGCACGGGACGGAACCGAGCGCCGGGCGGTGAAGCAGCCGCGGATTTAATAGACCCAAGCCCGACGGAGCCCTCACGCCGCCGCCACGACACCTCCACGGCCCCGCCCGCGCCGCTCTGCGCGCCCGCTCCCGTCTCGATGGTGCGGGCGGCGCGCTCGGGACCTCCTGGCCGCCAGGGGGCGCATTGGGGCGGGGCGGGGGCGCTCTGGGGCGGGGTCCTCCCCGCCGCCAGGGGGCGCGTTGGGGCGGGGCGGGGGCGCTCTGGGGCGGGGTCCTCCCCGCCGCCAGGGGGCGCGGCGCGGGGCGGGCCGCGCGCGGGCGGCGCCGCCATGGACGCGCTGAGCCGGGCCGGGCCGCGGCCCCGCCGCGCCACCGCCGCCTCCCCCCTGCCCTGGGGCCGCTTCGCCGCCTGGATCGACTGCGTGTGTGTGGTCACCTTCGACCTGGAGCTGGGACAGGCCATGGAGGTGCGCCACGGCGGCCCGGGCACGGGCACACCGCCTCAGGGAGCGGGGGGGACACGGCGGTCAGGGAGCGGGGCTGTGAGGGGAGCCGGGATGGAGGAGAGGGGAGCGGGAATGGGGAGGTGGAACGGGGAATCGGGGATTGGAGCTGAGGGCCGGGAATGGGGAGAGGGAATCGGGAATAGGGAGGTGACAAGGGGAGTCAGGGACTGGGGGTGTACAGGGAGCGGGAATGGGGAGAGAGGGAATCAGGGATGGCGGAGTGGAAAGGGAATTAAGGATGGGGACGGAGAGGGTAAGGAATGGAGAGGGAAAAGCTCGATGAGGAATGGACAGGGAAAAGCAGGATCACGGTTGGGGGTGTGGACAGGGGGACCAGAGTTGGGGTGGGGGGCCCGAGCAGAGATTTGGGGTGAGGGGGATCTTTGTGGGATGGGAGGTGCACAGGGCTGAGAGGGACCAGGGCAGCATGCAAGAGACTTTTATGGATCCTTTTCATAAAATAAAACTTGCCCAGGGTGACACATCCCATGGAGCCAGGCTGGGAGGGAAGGGAAGGGCTCCAGGGAGAGATCAGAGCCCCTGGCAGGGCGAGGAGGGGCTCCAGGAGAGCTGGAGAGGGACTGGGGACAAGGGATGGAGGGACAGCACACAGGGAATGGCTCCCAGTGCCAGAGGGCAGGCATGGATGGGATCTGGACCATGAGGAATTCCTGCCTGGGCTGGAATTGCCAGAGCAGCTGGGGCTGCCCCTGGGTCCCTGGCAGTGCCCAAGGCCAGGCTGGACACTGGGGCTAGAGCAGCCTGGGACAGTGGGAGGTGTCCCTGCCATGGCAGGGGTGGCACTGGAGGGGCTCTGAGGTCCCTTCCCACCCAACCATCCCAGGATTCCAAAGACACAAATTCCCAGCAGCCAGGGTAGGGAGGTGTCCGTGCAGGATTCCCAGGGAAGGGAAGTTCCCCGGCAGGGTTGGAGCAGGGCTGAGCCCCTTGTGGGGCCAGAGGGGGTGGGATTGGCAGGGGAAGGGCTGGATAGCTGTTCCCAGTTCCCTGGAATGTCCAGTGCTGGTCCTGAAGGAGGGTTTGGGGAGAGCTGGGCTCCTCAGGGGCTGCTCTCTGAGGGAAGCAGGGAAGTGTGGATTTGTCTGAACCTGAGGCATCACCTCAAATTCCTTCTTATTTCTTGTGTGGCTGTGGGAGTCACTCCTTGCTCTGCCCTTTTCAGGGAGATTACTCTGGTTTTCAGAGGATTGAGCCTTCCCAGTTTTAAATGCTGGAGCTTCCAAAGGGAGTGGGAAGCAGGAGGAACCAACTCCACCTTTTTGCTGCTCCCTTGCCTTGAACACTTGGTTTTTTCTTTCCCTGAAGCCTCAAAGTCAATAAAAAAAATCTGCTCCAGACCCGAGTTTCACCTGTTTGATCCTTTTTCCTGCAAAACCAGGCCTGAAATACCCCAAGAAAGGGAGGAATACTGGGATGATAATTAGCATGGCAAATTGAATGCTTTGTAGTTGTGTTTTGATGTGTAAAGGTGGGTTCTCACCTGTCTGCCTTCCTGGATGAGGGATGCAGGAAGGCTGTTTGTTCATCCCTGGAAAGGAATTTTCCTTCTTTTCCTCCCTTTGCCTGCACAAGTTTCAATGGAAAAATGTTCCTTATATGGCACAAATGACTTAGGAAAACTGGGAACATGTCAGTGGGGATGACACAGCCCCACTGTCCCCCTTCCTTTGGAAAAACATTGTGGATTTCTGTTCAAGGGGGAAGGGGAAGGAGCAGGGATGAGACATGGGAAGCCAGCAAGAGGAGAAGCTGTGGGGGCTTGGGGGGCTCTGGGGGTACCAATTGAGGGGGTCTGGCCATACAAACCCAGGGGGTCTCTGTGGGTACAAACCTGGAGGGTCTCTGAAATTCAGCTCTGGGAGATTCAGAAATTCAGAAGACTCTGGGGGAGATCCCAAAGATCTTGGAATTCAGCGATTCCCACTCCTCTTCCATGGACGGTGGAGAAGCTGTTGGAAAGCAGAACCCAAATCAAGGCAGAATTAAATGGAATTCTAGTTTCTGGCCCCTCCACCTTCATATAACCAAATAAACACTTTAGGATGTGATTGAAGCCCTTTTGGGGCTGCTCTGGAGACATCCAGGGACTTCTACACATCCTAGATATTTCCTTTTCATTTGCCTTTTTTGGCTTTTGAAAAGTTATAGTGACTCAGATTCCTTTTGGCTTGGATTTGAGATTTTGAACTTTTGGATATTTGGTGATTTCCCCGCACCCCAAACAGAGAAACATCAGAGTTAAAGTGAAGGGGAAGCAGAGATGTGGAATCCCAGAGGGATTAAGGTTGGAAATTACCTCTGAGATCATCAATTCCAACCCTGGAGGTTAAAGGCTGATTTTCCAACCATTCTCTGGCAGAAAGCCCCCCCCAAATCCAGCAGGAGAAGCTGAAGCCTTGTCCCTACTCCTGCTCTGAATTAGGCAGCAAATGTTGAGGAAAGCACAATTCCTGGGATTCACAGGCTCCTGATGGACCAGGATCAGCTGTTCAGGGCCCCCTGGCCTGGCCATGATTCCCTGGGAATTAAAAGGGTAAATGTTGGGGTGAGGGTTCATTAGTCCCAACCACAGGGATGTGTTCAGGGTCCTGGCACAGAACAAGGGGAGCAGGGAGGTGATGGATGCCCTGGGACAACCCTGATCCCTTCCCACTGCGGCATCCCAGCCCTCCCTCTCCACGCTGAGGTCCCTGGAGCTGCTCGGGGATCATTTTGCCTCGGGATTTTCGTGGCTTTTCTCTCTCAGCTCAGCGCTCAGCAGGGCTCATCAGCGGCGCTGTTAATTGGGAATTTGGCTGGCTCGGCTGGAGCACCGCCCTCACCGAGGGATCCGCGGGAATTGTCAGAGCTGGGTGAACTTCCAGCCCCTGGCACGGGGCCACCCGGGCTATTTATAGCCTGGAGAGGAGAGTCAGGCGCTGATGGGAGCTCCTGGCTGGAGCAGCAGCTGCATCTGGAGCACAACTCCCGAGGCTGACACGGCAGCTCCGGCTCAGCCCGGCTCCGTTCTGCTCCGCTGCAATTCCTGCACTTCAGCGGGGGGGATCCTTCTCCTCGGGACCCCACCTGCAGAGCTGCCCCAGCCTTGGGGACACAGCAGCAGCACCTGGAGCCACTGGAGAGAGCCCAGAGGAGGCCCCGGAGCTGCTCCAGGGCTGGAGCCCCTCAGTTCCCAGGGATCCAGGCTGGGAGAGCTGGGGGTGCTCACCTGGAGAGGAGAAGGATCCAGGGAGAGCTCAGAGCCCCTGGCAGGGCCTGAAGGGGCTCCAGGAGAGCTGCAGAGGGCCTGGGGACAAGGGATGGAGGGACAGCACCCAGGGAATGGCTCCCACTGCCAGAGGGCAGGCATGGATGGGATCTGGGAATTGGGAATTCCTGCCTGGGCTGGAACTGCCAGAGCAGCTGGGGCTGCCCCTGCATCCCTGGCAGTGCCCAAGGCCAGGCTGGACACTGGGGCTGGAGCAGGCTGGGACAGTGGGAGGTGTCCCTGCCATGGCAGGGGTGGCACTGGAGGGTCTCTGAGGTCCCTTCCAATCCAAGACATTCCAGGACTCCCTGGCTCTGTGATCTCAATGGGTTATGAGAACCACAGAGTCAGGCTGGAGAAGCCCTCCAAGGTTATCAAGTCCAGCACTGGTGGAATTCCTCCCTATGGGTTTCTCTCAGCCCTGCCGGTTGAGCCCTCCCTGTACCCCCCTGCAGTGCATCCCCCACACCCGCCTGCTCTTTCCCAGCTCCTGGGTGTCCTGTCCTGCTCCTGGCAGAACAGATGTTTGCACATCTGGAATGCTCCTAGAGGATTTGGGGCTGTTCATTCACACTGCCATCAGTTCCCATGAATAAATCTAAACCAGGAGCCTTTGGATCTGTCCCCAGATCCAAATAAAATCAGTTTCAGTGACAGGTTCACAGTTTAAACTATCCCAGGTGCCTTCCTTGTGGGATCTGTTGGGATCAGGGAGGAGTTGTTGTGTGGAGCTGTGGGCACAGGGGCTGACAGGCTCTGCTCTCTCCACAGCTGGTGTATCCCCACGACTTCAGGCTCACCGAGAAGGAGGTAACCACCCTTCATTCCCCTGCTCCCTCCTTTGCCAGCAGCTCTCGGGGGTCTCACTGGGTGTTGGTTTTTTGCAGAAAACGAGCATCTGCTACCTGTCCTTCCCAGACTCCTACTCAGGTGGGTGACTCCAGGGGTGACAGAAGGGCCCCTGGTGGAAGGACAGTCCCTGGGGTGCAGCAGGGCCGACGGGACTGCAGGGAGCACCACTGGGCTGAGCCAGAGCCCCCGTGCTCTGCTGGGTGGGAGCCTGTGCTCCAAGGATGTTCCCAGTGTGGCTAGGAGGGGTGGCAGCTGTCACATTCCTGTGTTCGGGAGCAGGAGCTGGGGAGGGGACACTTCCAGGAGAAATGTTCCCAAACCTGTGTTTATACTTCGCAAAGGGACAATGAGAAATAAATCTGCTCATCCAGCCAGGCCCTGCGCTTTAAGTGTTGGGTTTCTGCATTTTCATGGAATGGGTTGGGTGGGAAGAGACCCCAGAGCCCCTGCAGTGCCACCCCTGCTGTGGCAGGGACACCTCCCACTGTGCCAGGCTGCTCCAGCCCCAGTGTCCAGCCTGGCCTTGGCCACTGCCAGGGATCCAGGGGCAGCCCCAGCTGCTCTGGGCACCCTGTGCCAGGGCCTGCCTGCCCTCCCAGGGAACAGCTTTTTCCTATAGTTTGATTTCCCTTTTCCTTCCCATTTTACCTCCTTTTTCCCTTCCCTCTCCCTTTCGGATTTCTCTGCTTTGGTTTCTCCCCTGTCCCTCCCCATTCCCTGCTGGATTTCCCTGTAGCCTCATCCCCTTGTGCTGGAGCCATTCCCTGTCACTGTCCCTGTGTCCTGTGCTGTCTCTGTCCCAGGTGGCCTCGGGGACACCCAGTTCAGCTTCCGGCTGCGCCAGGCCGGGGGCTCCCGGAATTCCCCGTTCCAGGATGACGGCAGGTACAACCGGGAGGCCCCGGTGACACTGCAGGTGGGTCCTGGCCCTCACACTGCCAAGGGAAAAACCAAGGATTCCATGGATTTGGGCTCCCTGGGGGAAATCTTCCTTTTCTTGGCTGTGGGAACAGTGAGACAAGAACGGTTCAGCACAGGGATTTCCTTCCGTGCTCACAGGGAGGGAGAGCAGGACAGGGAGCTGCTGGGACAGGGAATGGGATCAGGGGACAGGGAACTGCTGGGACAGGGAATGGGATCAGGGAATAGGGAACTGCTGGGACAGGGAATGGGATCAGGGAATAGGGAACTGCTGGGACAGGGAGAGGGATCAAAGGTGGGACTGGATCAGGGGAGAGGGAACTGCTGGGACAGGGAGAGGGATCAAAGGTGGGACTGGATCAGGGGAGAGGGAACTGCTGGGACAGGGAGAGGTATCAAAGGTGGGACTGGATCAGGGAACAGGGAACTGCTGGGACAGGGAGAGGTATCAAAGGTGGGACTGGATCAGGGAACAGGGGACTGCTGGGGCAGCCACAGATTTTTCTCTGGAAATTCTATTCCTGCCCAGCCAGGAATTCCTAATTCCCAAGATCCCATCCATCCCTACCCTTTGTCAGTGGGAAGCCATTCCCTGTGTGCTGTCCCTCCAGGCCTTGTCCCCAGTCCCTCTGCAGCTCTCCTGAAGTCCATTTCCAGGCCCTGCCAGGGGCTCTGAGCTTCCCCTGGGATCTTCCTCTCCATGTGAGCACCCCCAGCCCTCTCAGCCTGGCTCCATTTGTGTCTCTCCCTCTGTCCCCATGGAAAGCTCTCTTGGAGGGCTGGGAGGTGTCAGAGCAGGGGGGTGGCTCAGGAGGGGTTGGTGGCAGTGGGGCTGGGCTGTCCTTAACTGTCTCTCTCTGTTCCTTTTCTGTCCCTCCCTGTCTCTCTCTGTCTCTCTCTGTCCCTCTGTCCCTGCAGCGAGAGGCTGCTCACTATTTTGGGTACGTGTACTTCCGGCAGGTCAAGGACAGCTCCATGAGGAGGGGCTACTTCCAGAAGGTCAGTGCTGAGTCTGGAATCCCGGTATCCCTGGGGTTGGAAAAGCCCTCCCAGCCCATCCAGACCCAGCTCTGCCTGACCCCCACCTTGTCCCCAGCCCAGAGCCCTGAGTGCCACCTCCAGGAACTCCTTGGACACCTCCAGGGATGGGCACTCCAAAGCTCCCTGGGCAGCCCCTGCCAAGGCCTGACCCCCTTTCCATGGGGAAATTCCTGCTGGTGTCCAACCTCACCTCCCCTGACCCGGCCTGAGGCCGTTCCCCCTTGTCCTGTGCTGGTCCATGGGGACATCTCAGTCCCAGCAATGTCCTGGGCTTTGTGCCCTCCACCTCCAGGAGTTCCTTTCAGACTCCTGCTAATGCAGAAGTCAGTTTTTCCATCCCCACTAAACCAGTGAGTTTTCCACTGGAACAGTGGGATTGCTCAGGGAAGGAATTATCACACTTGGATGAGGTTTGAATTCAAATGGCCAAGTTTGGGGTTGGACAGGAGGTGTTTAAGTGACTCCTGCATTCCTAATTAATGCACTCATTAATGGCTAGAGGAAGAGGAGAGTCAGTGTAACAATGAAACCTCCAGTGGGGCTAGGTTGGGACAGCTGTAAAAACCAGGGATTTATTTCACAAGGAAGCCCCAGTTAGAACAGAAAAGGCCTTGCTGGACATAATTTGTTATTCCAAGTTCCTTTGTCCTTCCCCAGCATTCCTTGACTTTGTTTACCTGCCCAATTCCCATTTCAGGAGTCACTCCTTTGTGCTTCTCTGCCTGAACTGGTTTTGGGGAGCTTTGAACCCACCAGCAATTGACTTTTATTCCCTCTCCAGCTGCTCTTTTGCCAGGCCATGCTCCCATCCCTTTGCTCTCCCAAATCCTGGCTCACGAGCAGGTGGCAGCAAAACTCCACCAAAGTGCTGCTTGGGAGCTGCTCCATGGATTTAGGGTTGGGTTCTTTAAGTTCATCCCTCTCTAAGCAGTACAGAAACGTGCAGTGCTGGGGTCAGGGGGGTCCTGATCCCAAATGTGCCATTCCCAGTCCCTGGTGCTGGTGTCCCGCCTTCCCTACGTGAACCTGTTCCAGTGCCTGCTGCAGCTGATTGCTCCGGAATACTTCGACAAGCTGGAGCCCTGCCTGGAGGCAGGTGAGCTGGGGACAAGAATTCCAGCTTGGGATAGAGGGGCTGTATCGGGAGGTTCCTGGAAAACAGCTGGAATGCTCCAAATGGCTTCATTCTGGAGCAAATTCCAGCAGGGAAGAATTTCCTCCTGCTTGTCCAAGTGGATAACCAGGTGTAATGGAGGGATTGTGGGGAGGCAGGGGATGGGGCTGTCAGTTTGGATGCAGGGTGTTCCCAAGGAATGCAGTGTATTCCCAAAGCCAGGAATCTGCTGCACCTCCATCGGGCCTTTTGTGCCTGGGTCATTTCATCCTGATCTATCAACTCACAAGCCAGGGGGATGTGTGAGGTGGGAACAGGGAGTAATTCCCTTTCAGAATGCCAGGATGAGCTGGATTTTCCCTCAGGTGAATCTCTTCCCTTCCTTGTGTCCTCAGTGTGCAACGAGATCGACCAGTGGCCACCCCCAGTGCCTGGCCAGACCCTGAACCTGCCCGTGATGGGAGTTGTCATCCAGGTACCTGGGCTGTGCCTGCGGGAAGGGACCTGTGTTCCATAGTCCTGGATGGGAAACCCCTGCTCACCCCACATTGCCCACAGCATTTCCAGCTGGAACTGGTGGCTGGGAAGTTTCTGCCCTGCCAGTCCCACCCCAGGGTGATCCCTGCTCTCCTTGCCCTGCAGGTGAGGATCCCGTCCCGGGTGGACAAGCCAGGCTCCAGCCCGGTGAAGCAGTGCAACCAGGAGGTGAGAGGGGCTGGCACGGAGGGAGGAGCTGGATCCTGAATCCTCTTGGGAACCTTTTGGCCTGGGATCAGTGTGGTCTCAGCAGTCCCATGCTAGGCTCTCCTGCCTGGAGTCACACAGGGCTCTCTGCACCCAGTCCGGGTGCTTTACTCACCCTTGCTTTTCCTGGGAAGTCAGGCCCTGATGGGTCTCCTGCCTTCACCCTGGAGTTGTTCTGAATTTGGTTCAGCTCTGGTTTGGATTCCTTCCCTTTCCCTTTCTCTGCTGTGACTAACACTGGTTTGGTGCCACATCTCTAACCCTGCTGGCTCTGCTGTGTCTCAAACACTTCCCACCAGAGAAAACCCTGGAAAATAAAGGAGCAGGCATGGGCAGCCTTTCCCATCTGGAAAAGAAGGCAATCTCCCTTAGTTTGTAGGCACAGGGATTGGTTTGGGATTGAGTGCTGTGCCCAGCCCTGCTCCTGTGCACACCTCAGGGTCTGAGCCTCGTTCCCTGTGGCTGGCTGGTGGAATTCCAGCCGGGCTGCTCCCATCTCCTCACAGTTCACTAACAGCTACTAACAGCCTTTTCTCCCTTCCTCATCCAGAATCTGTTACCAGCCCCCCTGGTTCTCCCCAGTGTTCATGAGCTGGATCTGTTCAGGTGAGAGGCTCCCTCCAACCCTCTCCCCTCCACCTGCCGCCCTCTCCCTGCTGGGAACATCCCGTAAATCGCAGTGATGGTGCAGAACCAAACACTGCTGCATTCCAGGGACTCCTTTGGGATTCTGGGCAGGCTTTGAGCTGAGGGTTGTGCCCTGCACAGCCATGGGGCAGGGGAGGGGCCGTGTCCCCCCCAGGCTGGTGAGCAGCTCCTGCTCAAAGCTCCCAGGGGAGTGTCCCAGGCATTCCCAGCACTGGAGGTGCCATTTCTGTGTCCATCCTCTGGAATCCAGGGTGTCCTGCTCTCTCAGACACATTGAAAGCACCATCTGTCTATGGGAACTTCCTGAGGTTTAACAAGGCAGAGTCCAAGGTGCTGCACCCGGATCAGGGCAACCCCTGGGGTCAGTCCAGTCTGGGCATGAGCAGCTGGAGCAGCCCTGGGAGAAGGATTTTGGGGTGCTGGGGCTGAGATCTAGACCTGACCCAGCCCAGAACCCCCCAGCCCTGGGCTGAGCCCAGTGGGCAGCAGCAGAGGGGGGATCCTTCCCTGGTGCCCCTCAGGTGAGACCCCACCTGCAGAGCTGCCCCAGCCCTGGGGACACAGCAGCAGCACCTGGAGCTGCTGGAGAGAGCCCAGAGGAGGCCCCAGAGTAGCAGGGGTGACACTGGATGGGCTTTGAGGTCCCTTTCCACCCAAACCATTCCATGATTCTCTGATCATAGACTGCCTGACTTTGCTTAGAGCATTTCCTTTAAACTTGTATGAAACAGTAGAGTGACAGCCCAGGTGAAAACACCTGAATTTCTCTGTGGAATGCTGGACGTCCATCCTAGATCTCAAATTCCCAGACAGGAGCACAGCAGGGGGGGACTTGCAGGCCACAGCTGTGTCTGGTCCATCCTGACTGACCCTATCATTGTTCCCATTTTCCCAGGTGCTTCCAGCCAGTGCTGATCCACATCCAGATGCTGTGGGAGCTGATGCTGCTGGGGGAGCCCATGGTGGTGATGGCACCATCCCCAACCATGTCCTCAGAGATGGTCCTGGCCCTCACCAGGTAACACCCACAGGGTGTGAGGGACTGGGAGCTGTGACAGCAAATTCTGGCAGCTTTTCCCTCCCACATGCACTCTGTGCTGCTCACCTGAGTTGGGTTTAGTTTGCTTGTGGAAGCATGGCAATACAAACTGCAAATATTCCACGCTCATTTTCCAGCAAGGATAGAGAGGAGTACAGAGGAATCTCCGCTGGTGGGTCCAGCCCTAAGGAATGTTCTCTCCCCAGCTCAGAGCTCTGCCTTAGCACAAAACCCCAAAAACCTGCAGCTTCCCCAGAGAGGTTCAGCCAGGCCAGGTGCCAGGTGCTGCCCTGGGGTCAGCCCAAGCCCCTGGAGCGCTCCAGGCTGGGACAGGGACTGGAAAGCTGGGAAAGGCCCTGGGGTGCTGTGCCAGCGGCTGGACACGAGCCCAGGGTGGCCAGGGGGGCAGGAGGCCGATGGCCCCTGGGCTGTGGGCAGGGCCCCAGGGCAGGGACTGTCCCCTGTGCTGGCCCAGGGTGACCCTGCCTGTCCCTGCAGCTGCCTGGCCCCGCTGCGTTACTGCTGCGACTTCCGGCCCTACTTCACCATCCACGACAGCGAGTTCAAGGAATACACCACGCGCACCCAGGCCCCGTGAGTGCCCCGTGCCCTGCCACCTCCCCTCAGGGACACCCAGGGCCACCAGCGCTCAGCCTGTCCCCTCCTTCCAGGCCCAACATCGTCGTGGGTGTCACCAACCCCTTCTTCATCAAGACCCTGCAGCACTGGCCGCACATCCTGCGGGTGGGCGAGCTCCGCATGTCAGGTGAGCTCAGGGTACCTGCCAGGAGAGCCCAGGGTGTCAGGAGAGCTCAGGGTGCCTGCCAAGAGAGCCCAGGGTGTCAGGAGAGCCCAGGGTGTCAGAAGAGCTCAGGGCGCTTGTCAGGGGAGCCCAGGGTGTCAGGAGAGCTCAGGGTGTCAGGAGAGCCCAGGGTGTCAGGAGAGCCCAGGGTGCCTGCCAGGGGAGCCCAGGGTGTCAGAGAGCCCAGGGCTGCCAGAGAGCCAGGGTGTCAGGAGAGCTCAGGGTGCCTGCCAGGGGAGCTCAGGGTACCTGCCAGGAGAGCTCAGGGTACCTGCCAGGGGAGCTCAGGGTACCTGCCAGGGGAGCTCAGGGTACCTGCCAGGGGAGCTCAGGGTGCCTGCCAGGGGAGCTCAGGGTACCTGCCAGGGGAGCTCAGGGTACCTGCCAGGGGAGCTCAGGGTGCCTGCCAGGGGAGCTCAGGGTGCCTGCCAGGGGAGCTCAGGGTGTCAGGAGAGCTCAGGGTACCTGCCAGGGGAGCTCAGGGTACCTGCCAGGAGAGCTCAGGGTGCCTGCCAGGGGAGCTCAGGGTGCCTGCCAGGGGAGCTCAGGGTGCCTGCCAGGGGAGCTCAGGGTGTCAGGGGAGCTCAGGGTGTCAGGAGAGCTCAGGGTGCTAGGGCAGCTGCCAAAGTGTCACAGTTGAGACAGCCACCGTACACAGAGCATCATCACACAATTTCAGAAAGCTTTAAACACTCCCCTGTACACAGTAATACCTTACCACTTCAGGAGGCTTCAGGCCTCTGCCCATCCAGAGTGACATCATCCCACTTGAGAAGGCTGCAGGCATCTGCCCTGTTGTTCTTTGCCCACCCTTTTATGCCCTCAGGTTCATGCCCTGCACCTGGGTGCCCTCTGCTCCCTGGGCACACCTGGGCACTCCATGGCTCGTTGCTGTCAGTGCTGCTCACCTGCTTCTCACAGCTGCACTGCTGGGGATGGGCTGGGGCAGCCCCACTCCCCAGCACCTCAAACTCTGTGCCTACACCAGGGAAGATCAGGATGAAGGGAGAGCTGAGGGTGCCTGTCAGGTGAGCTCAGGGTGGCTCTCAGGGAGCTCAGGAGCCATGGGGAGCTCAGGATGGAAGGTGAGCTGGCCCAGGGCTCTGTGGGGCTGGCAGAGCAGCTGGAGGCTGCAGGGTGCTGCCCTGGCAGTGGTTTCCTCTCCTGGGAGAGCCCAGCAGCCACAGGAGCTCCCCTCTGGCTGTGGCCATGTGCAGGGCACAGAGCTGGGGCAGGGTGTTGGGGACAAGAATTGCTGTCCTGGAGCTTCCAGGAGAGGAAAAGCCCTTCCTGAGCAGGAAATTGAGAGGTGGGGAGAGAGAGAAACCTCCTCTCTTTTATCAAGCACTTCTGTTGACTGGGAAGCCAAGGAAGCCCTGGGGAGGAGGAGCTGGTTTTCAGCACATCCCCATCCCAGAATTCCAGCAGGAAATGGAGCTGGTATTGCTCTGAGGGTGGGCAAGGGCAGGGCTGGGTGTCCCTGGGTGCAGTCCCAGCAGGAGGGGACAGAGCCTGAATTCTCCCTGCTGTGTGTCCCAGGAGACCTGCCCAAGCAGGTGAAGGTGAAGAAACTGGCCAAGCTGAAGACCCTGGACACCAAACCAGGTGGGTGCAGGCCTCAGGAATCCTTCAGGACTGGCCCTTCCCTTGGGGATTTGGCAGCAGGGAACTGTGTCCGTTTGTGACTCCTGCTTTTTCCTGATCCCGTGTTTTTGCCATCCAGGAATCTACACTTCCTATAAAACATTCCTTCACAAAGACAAAACCCTGATAAAAAGGCTACTGAAGGTAAGCACCTCCCACTCTGTCCTGGTGGGAAAACTGTGCCAAGAGCTCGCTTGGAGCAGACAGAGCTCTCCAAAGGAGCAGAACTTGCACTTTAGGGTGATTCAGTCCATGCTGGGACACATCCATCAGGCCAGGTGTTGGACTTTCCACTTGACATTGAGGACTAAATCCTGGTGCTAACAATAAACTGAGTGGGAAAAATTGATATCAAAAAAATCCTGAAAAAAACCCAGGTTTTGTGTAGTGAAACTTGAAATTTTAGTGTGTTTGAGTAGAGGATGGAATCTGTGCTATGGGATCACGATTTGGGATCTAGATTTGGGATCTGGAGTTTGGGCAGCACTTCAGGCTCCTGTGGCTGCAGAGCTGCCAGCTGTGTGTGACAGTGAGGGGACACCTGGGTGACCCGGCTGTGCTCTGGGTGGCACCAGGTGACCCAGCTGTGCCATGAGTGACATTGGGTGACCTCGTATCACCTGGATGTGCCATAGGTTGACACTGGGTGACCCCAGTGACCCAGCTGTGCCGTGGGTGACCCCAGTGACCCAGCTGTGCCGTGGGTGACATTGGGTGACCCCAGTGACCCAGCTGTGCCGTGGGTGACATTGGGTGACCCCAGTGACCCAGCTGTGCCGTGGGTGACATTGGGTGACCCCAGTGACCCAGCTGTGCCGTGGGTGACACTGGGTGACCCCAGTGACCCAGCTGTGCCGTGGGTGACAGTAGGTGACCCCAGTGACCCAGCTGTGCCGTGGGTGACATTGGGTGAGCCCAGTGACCCAGCTGTGCCATGGGTGACATTGGGTGACCCCAGTGCCCCAGCTGTGCCGTGGGTGACCCCGTCTGTCCCGCAGGGCATCCAGCGGAAGCGCCCCTCGGAGGTGCAGAGCGCTCTGCTGAGGAGGCACCTCCTGGAGCTCACCCAGAGCTTCATCATCCCTCTGGTGAGTTCAGGGACACCTGGGGGGACAGGGAGCAGTGCCTGTGACAGACCCCGCAGCGGGGAACCCTGGGGGGGCTGGGTGGGAAGGACCTTTAAACTCATCCCATCCCCATGCCATGGCAGGGACACCTCCCACTGTCCCAGGCTGCTCCAGCCCCAAGGTCCAGCCTGGCCTTGGGCACTGCCAGGGATGCAGGGGCACCACAAGAGGCTCCTCAACTGTAAGTTATGATTTTTACTTTTATCTTTTCTTGATTTAGGAGCATTACATGGCCAGCCTGATGCCTCTGCAGAGGGCCATCACTCCGTGGAAGGTAGGATGCACATCCCAGTCCTCCTTCCCTTTGGGATTGGGAGCGGTTACAAGGTGCTAGGCACGCTCCTGGGAACCTCCCCTGTTGAAGGAAGAGGGGGTTTACTTCTTTAAAAATTCATTAAAAACTTGGAAGAACTCTTGTGACAGATATTCCCAGTTTTGCCAGGAGCTGAATTACTGGGAATCTCATGTAAGGATCGACCTTGGGGTATTTTTATCCTCAGTGCCTTGGGCACCTTTCCCACTGGAAGTGCAGCCCTTGTTTCCCTGGTTTCATCTGGGATTCTCTGATACGGATTTCCATGGACTAACATGGGTTCCCTGTGCAGAATCCCCCCCAGATCCGCCCGTTCTGCCAGGAGGATTTCATGAAGAGCCTGGAGCATGCTGGCCCCCAGCTCACCTGTGTGCTCAAGGGGGACTGGCTGGGGCTCTACAGGTGAGAATCCTGATCCCACCCCCAGCTGGGCCAGTCCCAATGGGCAGCAAACCCTGCATCAGCACTGGGACCCAGAGGGAGCTGTGGGACCTGCAGAACTCATCCATGGATTAACTCAGGATGGTCAGGGAGAGCAAATCCAGGGCAAATTCAGCCTGGGTTTGTGTGTTTTAAACAAGTAGAGATCCTGCAAGGGAGTGGTCCAGGATTTTCCTGGATAATTGGTTCTGACTGGGATGGAGAAGACGCTTGGTGCAATAGGAGTGGGAAAAATCTAGTAGTTGGATACCCAAGGAAGGAAAATGGGAAATGCACAGAGATGGAGAACGAAAAATCCCAGAAAGTGATCAGAAACAATAATTATAGAATTATGGAATGGGCTTGGGTGGGAAGGGACCTCAAAGCCCCTCCAGGTCCACCCTGCAGTGGACAGGGACACCTCCCACTGTCCCAGGTGTTCCCAGCCCCAGTGTTCAGCCTGGCCTTGGGCACTGCCAGGGATCCAGGGGCAGCCCCAGCTGCTCTGGGAATCTGTGCCCATGTCCTGGTGTGTCCCCAAGCCAGCCCAGGGTCCCCTTGACCCCTTCCCAGGGTCACAGGGTGGGCTTGTTGGATGGGATTGTCCCTGTTGGGTCCCTGGCAGCTCCAGCACCCCACAATTCCACAATTCCTGACCTCTCCACAGGCGATTCTTCAAGTCCCCCAACTTTGACGGTTGGTTCCGGCAGCGGCACCGCGAGATGACCCAGAAGCTCGAGGCCCTGCACCTGGAGGCCATCTGTGAGGCGGTGGGTGACAGGGACAGGGACAGGGCTGGGACAGGGACAGGGCTGGGACAGGGACAGGGCTGTGTCTGTGAGGCAGTGGATGACAGGGACAGGGCTGGGTTTACTCAGAGATGAGAAGGATCCAGGGAGAGCTCAGAGCCCCTAAAGGAGCTCCAGGAGAGCGTCAGAGGGACTGGGGACAAGGCCTGCAGGGACAGCACACAGGGAATGGCTCCCAGTGCCAGAGGGCAGGCAGGGATGGGATCTTGGCAATGAGGAATTCCTGCCTGGGCTGGAACTGCCAGAGCAGCTGGGGCTGCCCCTGGGTCCCTGGCAGTGCCCAAGGCCAGGCTGGACACTGGGGCTGGAGCAGGCTGGGACAGTGGGAGGTGTCCCTGCCATGGCAGGGGTGGCACTGCAGGGGCTCTGTCACTGTTTCAGGAATGAGGATGAGAAACCCCCTGCTCACCTTCAGGCTTTCCTTAGGGGAATCCCTTGGGAAGTGTCCCTGAGGGAAGCCACTCTCTCCTTAGGACATCGTTGCCTGGATGAAGGACAAGTCCGAGGTGGAGATCGTGGACCTGGTGCTGAAGCTGCGGGAGAAGCTGGTGAGTCCCTCCCTCCCTCCCCCTGCACTCCTTCCTCTCTCTGGATGGAGAGAAATCCAGGACACAAATCACACCTGTGCTGTTGAAAACCCTGGAGGGCTGGGGAGCTCAGGGAAGTTCAGTGTTTGTGTGAAATACTCAGAATTAGGAGGATCCAGGGAAGTTCTTCCCCTCCCGAGGCTCAGGTGGCATTTCCTGCCTGTTTTTATCCTGAGCTGCAGCAGGCAGAGCCCGGGCAGAGGGGAAAGGCCCCTGGAATGTGTTAATCCCCATTTCCCCCAGGTGAGGGCTCGCTGCCAGCACCTGCCCGTGAAGGAGGAGACGCTGCAGAGGGTGGGTCTCTACATCGACACCATCATCGGCTCGTTGCCCGAGGACCTCCAGACTGTGCTGCACCACCCCTGAGCCGGGAGGCTCCTGGAGAACCTTCCCAGCCTGTCCCAGCCCGCTCCCGGCCGCTGGGGCAGCTCCTGCCCGGAGCCGGCCGGGATCGCACTTGGAGCGCGGGGCGGAGCCGGGCGCCGCTCCCGGGGCTGGGCTGGAGCCGTCCCTGCGGAATTGGCCCCTGGGTGGCACCGCCAGGGCAGGAGGGACCCCAGGGCTGGGCTGGAGCCGTCCCTGCGGAATTGGCCCATGGGTGGCACCGGCAGGGCAGGAGGGACCCCAGGGCTGCGGGCCCGCCCGGACACTTCATCCTTACCCGTGCTTGGATCCTCGGCATTCCCGCAGCCCCGTCCCGCCCGGGAGAAGCAGGAGCAGCCCTGCAGGGGGCTGTGCTCAGCGCAGCTCCTGAGCGCCGGGAGGAGGTGACAATACCGTCCCTGCCCTGGACAGCCTCGGGGAGCAGGAGGAGGAGTTGCTGGACATGGACAATTGCTGCTCTGTTTCTCCAGGGCAGAGCCAGAGGAGGGGCTGGAGCATCCGCAGGGATCAGAGCTCCCTGGAGTGCCTGGGAATGGCTGCTGGGAGGAGCTGGCCCCAAATCCTATTTATTCTGCTTGAAAACCCAGCTTGAGCTCCCGGGACACTGCAAGGCTGGGGCTCTGCCCGAGGCACTGGGAGAGCTCCTGCCAGCCCCTTCCCAATAAAACCTGGAGAAGCTGATTTCCACAGCCTGTGCTGAGCTGGAATTGGGCCCTGCTGCTCTGCCCCTGCCTCCAGAGCAGCTCCTGTGCCTGGATCCCCTTCCTGCCTTGGGAATGGACTTGTGGGACCCGGGCACTGGTACTCCAGAGCTGCATTGCACCACCAGGGCGGCCATCCAGGGGTGGAATTTTAGCCTAAAGGAAGGGTTTGGGAGGGATGTGGCAGCCTGGAGGGTCGAACCCAGCAGCTCTGCACGTGGTGGGATTGTTGGATTGCTCCTGCCCTGAGCTGGGGCAGCTCCCAGTGGAAGCTGTGCTGTTTCCATCCGTCCCTGCCCATTCTCTGGACTGGGGAAGGGCTGGGGGGGCTCAGAGGGGGCTGAACTCTTCCTGAATTTTCCCTCTGGAGCCAGGCAGGAGCTGCAGGAGGCTGCTGGGTGTCTCAGTGCCCCTGACCCTGCTGGAGTTCTGAGCAATATCCTTTGGGATGGTGTAAATCCTTACATATCCCAGGTGTGTCCGTGCAGGCCCCAAACCCTCCTGTAAAGTAGGAAATTGTGGTGTAAAAAAAACCCTGGAGCCAAACTGGGTCCTGGTTTGGAGGCTGGGGAGGTTTATTGGGTTGGGAATGGTTGTCCCTGCTCTTGGTCACTTGTGGCCATCCTGGTTCTCCAGAGGGTTCACAGCACCTCTGGGTGGCTGTGTGTCCCTGTGCCCTTCCCAAGACATGGAATCACAGAATCACAGAAACATTTGGGTTGGAAAAACCTTGGAACCCATGGAGTCCAACCATTCCCAGCATTGCCAAGGCCACCACTGACTGTGTCCCCAAGTGCCACATCCACAGGCTTTGAAATCCCTCCTGGAGTGGGGACTCCACCACCTCTAGTAGCTGTTCCTCAACAGCCCAAACTTTCTCCTTCAGGAATTCTCCCTCAGGGATGTATCCTTCGCCTTGCATTCCTCCCAAGGAGGCCAGACCCCATCTCCTGCAAGCCCAATGTCCCAGAGTCTGGAATGGTCTGGGTGGGAAGAGACCTCAAAGCCCCTCCAGTGCCACCCCAGCCTCAGTGGTCCCAGGATTCTGTGTTCCATCCCTGTGGATCTGTGGAAGTTGGGAGGTCTCCAGCAGGGAGGGGCTGCAGGTGCCTCCAGCGCTGTGGGACCTGCCCAGCCCCACCTGTGCCCTCCCCAAACCGCTCCAGGCACGAGGGGCTGCATCCAGGGGACCCTGCCAGGGCACCGGGAGCCGTGGGAGGTGGCACTGGAGGGGCTCCAAGGTCCCTTCCCACCCAGCCATTCCAGGATTCCCTGAGCTGCTGGGAATGTGCAAATCCTGCCGGGGCTTTGGGCTGCACCCAGGGAAAGAGATGAGATGGGAGCCCAGGGAACAGCCCCCAGGGAGTGGATGAGGTGGGAACAGCCCCCAGGGAGTGGATGAGATGGGAGCTCAGGAAGCAGCCCCCAGGGACTGGGATGAGGTGGGAGCTCAGGGAGCAGCCCCCAGGGAGTGGGATGAGGTGGGAGCAGCCCCCAGGGAGTGGATGAGATGGGAGCTCAGGAAGCAGCCCCCGGGGAATGGGATGAGGTGGGGGCTCAGGGAGCAGCCCCCAGGGAGTGGATGAGATGGGAGCTCAGGAAGCAGCCCCTGGGGAATGGGATGAGGTGGGGGCTCAGGGAACAGCCCCCAGGGACTGGGATGAGGTGGGACCTCAGGAAGCAGCCCCCAGGGAGTTGTCGTAGAAAGCCTTGACCCCTTCGGGGCTCTGCAGGGAGAGGCTCCGGGCCAGCACCTCCCGTCGGAAGTTCTCCCTCATCCAGCCGTAGACCAGACTGTGCAGGAAGCCCTGCAGGGACACACTCAGGGCCTGGGACACAGGGACAGAGGGTCAGGGCTCCCGGTCCCTGCAGGCACAGCCCAGGCAGGGTGGCACAGGATACGAGGGGACTTTCCTCTTGGTGTGGCCAATTAAAGCACATCCAGCCCCCGGGAAAAGCCAAAGGGGGAAATCCCAACCCGAAATCCGGTGGGAAGAGTCACGTTGGGCCTGGGGCCGTGTCCTCACCCTGCCCGGGGTGTGCCCAAGGGCTGTCACAGCTCCCACATGGGATGGGGACAAACGTCTAGTCTGGGAGCCCTGGAAAAGGGGCTTTACTCACTGTGGACACGTAGAGCACAAAGAGCGAGGCAGGGCTGATGCTGGTGAAGGAGAGGATGGTGAGGAGGAAGGCTGTGGGTGGGACACAGAAGGACATTCCTCGGTGGGACACCCCCACTGTGACCCTGCAGGGCCGGGGGAGCTGGGGACAGCCTCAGTGTGTCCCTGCAGGGCTGGGGGCTGTGGGACACCCCCCGGCCTTGCCTGGCGTCCAGCAGAGCAGGAAAACCAGCTGGAAGTACAGCGAGGCTTTGCTGACGCTGCGGCCGCTCCTGCCCCCGAAGCCGCCGTCCCGGTCCAGGCTGAGCAGCGGCAGCGCCGCGTTCCCCCGGCAGCGGAGCCGCACCCGCCGGTACAGGAGCTGGGGGGCGTGCGGGGGTCAGCGCGGCGCTGGGGACCCCCCGTTCCTCCCCCAGAGCCGGGACCTCACCGAGCAGCAGCCGAGCACCAGCAGCAGGTACAGCAGGAAGATGATTTTCTCCTCCAGCCCCGCGTTCTTGCCCCCGCCGGACTGTGAGGCAACGGGAATGAGCGGGGCCGGGCCAGCGACCCCGCGGCCCCACAAGGAGGGTGGGTGGGTGGCAGCGAGGGAGGGGCAGCGCCCACCTGGGAGCAGATGTCCTGGTTCGGGTGGATCAGAAGGAGGCAGCTGCAGGGACAGAGCGGAGCTGGAGGTCCCAAAGCCTCACTCGGCGTCCCGGGGGCCGCAGCGCTGCCCCGGGCAGGGCGGGGGCGAAGGGGCCGTACCTGGAGCAGTAAAGGCTGAAGGTGTCGTTGGAGCCGGCCCAGGGCACCGCGGGCGCGATGTCGGCGGCGGAGGTGCCGCGGGCGAGCAGCTGCGCCAGGAGCGTCAGCGCGGGCACCAGCCTGGGGAAGGGACGGGTGTGAGCCCCGGGCCAGCCCGGCACGGCCGGGGCGCTCGGGCGGGGCCGGCGGCGGGCACCTACCAGGCCAGCACGTAGGGAATTCCCTGCCAGGCGCTCTCCAGGCAGCGGCTCCGCTCCTGCGGGAGAACCGCCGTGAGCCGGGGCTGGAGGGGCGGCCGCAGCCGAGGGTCGGGCCCGCTCCGCCAGGACCGGGGGAAGCCCGAATTCCCGGGGAAAGGGGCTGCCCTGGACCGCCCCGGTGCTCCCTTGCCCTGACAGCGCCGTGTGCGGCCACGGCGATTCCCGGCTGTGCCCGGGCGAGGCACGGACCTGCAGCGCTGCCGGGGGCCGGGCTCGCCCCCCCAGGACGGTGCGGTGCGACTCGTAGGCGTAAACAACGACCATGAGGAACGAGACGGCGTAGGAGGTCTGGGAGAGAGGAGAAGGAAAGGAACCGGGGTTCCTGCTGTGCCCAGCGCCACCAGGGCACCTTCCAGCCTCCCTCTGCCCCACGACACCCCCACTGCCCCTGTCCGTTCCCTCTTCGTGCTCCACACCCCGGTCCCCGGCACACCTGTCCCGGTACCCACCCCGAGGAGGGGACGCCAGGACAGTGTCCCCAGGACACTCCAGCCTCAGCTGTCCCCAGCAGCGTTCCCTTACCGTGGTCAGCATCCGCCCGTAGGGACAGGCGGCGTAGGCGGGCACGGAGAGCGGGGCGGGCAGCAGCGGGATGGTTCCCGTGCCCAGCAGTGCGGTGGCACCCAGGAAATCTGCCAGGGCCAGGAGGAACAGGGGGCGCAGCTGGGGACAGGGCACCGCGTTAGCTCTGCTGGCAGCAGCCCCTGGCAGCTCCCGCGGCCCTTCCCAGGCTGGGCCCGGGAGCTCCCGGGGGCCGGGGCGAGTGCCGGGCATTAGGCATCCTGCATCGCCTGCCCGCCGCCCGGAGCTTTAAACCCGGTGTTGGCTCGGCTTTGACTCGGGCTTAGCTGGGGCCAGACCTCGGAGGCCCTGTGTGCCTGGGAGCCGGTGACACTCACCTGGATGTGGCAGCAGTGACACTGCCACAAGCTGGCGGCACTCACCTGGATGTGGCAGCAGTGACACTGCCACAAGCTGGCGGCACTCACCTGGATGTGGCAGCAGTGACACTGCCACAAGCTGGCGGCACTCACCTGGATGTGGCAGCAGTGACACTGCCACAAGCTGGCGGCACTCACCTGGATGTGGCAGCAGCGCCCCTGCCAGGAGGTGACAGCGAGAACGGATCCGCTGCCCAGGAGGCTGCAGGGGACGGGGCGGGTGATGAATGTCACGGCCGAGCCGCTGCCACCCCCAGGTGCCAGCCCAGGGCGAGGGACCGGGACAGAACCCACCTGAGCAGCGCGGCCGGGAGGGTGACGCCCGTCAGCACCAGGACCTGCGGGAGGCACGGAGGGAGCGCGGGCTCGGCCGGCCGGGAGCGGGGCCACCCCGAGCCCCCACGGGGGGTGGGACGTGGGACCCTGGGCACGGCCGGACTCTGTCCCTCGGCCATCCCCGGCCGAAGCCGTGCCCAGGAACCGCAGCAAAGGCGTTCCGGGGGCAGTGGAGGAGCCAGGGCCGGTTCCTGAGCAGCCCCTCGGCGGTGGCTGCACGTGGCGGGGTTTCCCTGCTTCTTCCTCCCGAGTTTTCCCGCTGGGATCTCATCCCAAGTTTGCCTCATCCGGGGCTGGGGAGCGCGGAGAAGCCGCGTCCCGCCCGCTGCCGCGCTGGGAGCGGCTCCCGACGGCGCCTCTGGAGCCACCGCCGGGAACCGGAACGGCCGCCGGAGCCGGGCGGACCCCGGGCCCGGGAGACCGCCGGGAAGAGCGGGGCAGGAGCCAGGGAAGAGCCGCTCCGGCCCCAGCGAAAGCCCTGCCCGGCTGTCACCCTGCCTCGCCGGAGGTCCCCAAAGCGCTGGCCCAGGTCCCGCGGGGGGAGCTCCCTCGGGCACGGTTTGTTGGAACGGGAACGCAGCGCTCAGCTGAGCCTCTCCCGACCCTCCGGAGCGCTCCGCACGCCTTTACCTGGATATCCGAGAGAGCCGGGGGCTGCTCCTGTGCTTTGGCCATGGCCGGAGCCCGGAGCCTTCCCGGCCGCAGCCCGGGATGGATGGAATGGAAGCTGGAAGCGGCTCCCGCTGTGCCCGGGCTCGCTCCACGCCCAGCTGTGGGACACGGCCGCGGCGCAGCCGGAGGAACCGGCCCGGCCGGGGCGGCAGGAGCTCCCCAGAGCAGCAGCAGGAGCTCCCCAGAGCAGCAGCGGCGCCGTGCCAGCCCCGGGAGCGGGGAGGGAACAGCCCCAGGCACGGGAGAGCCCAAATGAGCGCTCGGATGCCCCCGGATACACCGGGAATGACGGAACAGCGCCGGGAGAGCAGCCGGGAGCTCCTTGTGCTGCTGGAGAGAGCCCAGAGGAGGCCCCGGAGCTGCTCCAGGGCTGGAGCCTCTCAGTTCCCAGGGATCCAGGCTGGGAGAGCTGGGGGTGCTCCCCTGGAGAGGAGAAGGATCCAGGGAGAGCTCAGAGCCCCTGGCAGGGCCTGGAGGGGCTCCAGGAGAGCTGCAGAGGGACTGGGGACAAGGCCTGCAGGGACAGCACACAGGGAATGGCTCCCACTGCCAGAGGGCAGGCATGGATGGGATCTTGGCAATGAGGAATTCCTGTCTGGGCTGGAATTGTCAGAGCAGCTGGGGCTGCCCTGGATCCCTGGAATGTCCAAGGCCAGGCTGGACATTGGGGCTGGAGCAGCCTGGGACAGTGGGAGGTGTCCCTGCCATGGCAGGGGTGGCACTGGAGGGGCTCTGGGGTCCCTTCCCACCCAACCCATTCCAGAATTCTCAGTGCCAGACTCCTTTGCATCCCCTCAGCTGCCACACCCTGACTGCAGGTGCAGGAATGAACCATTCCTGTTCTCACATTCCCAGGAACCTCAGGAAATCATGGGATTTAACGATTTTGTGATAATTTTAACCCAAGGATGTTCCAACGTCCACCAGAAATCCCCAAGCAATGCCCATCCTGCTCCCAGGAGCCACCAGAATCCCCTCAAACAAGAATTTTACCTTTATTTCAGGGATATTGTCTGAAGGGAGAGAGAGAAGAGGGAGGGAGGGTCTGAGGGAAGGAGGGAGTAGGAGGGAGAGGGGCTGGAGGGGAGCAGAGGAAGGAATGGCACTGGGAGCTGCAGGAGGGTGACAGTGACATGGAGCTGGGCACTCCTGGAGATGCTCCCCTGCAGCAGCTTCCTCATCCTCCTCTGCCAGGGACAGACAGGGCACCGGGATGGATCCGGGTCCTCCCAGCTGGATCCCACCTCATCCCTGCTCCCAGCTGGATCCCACCTCATCCCTGCTCTCCCAGTCAGATCCCACACTGATTCCCTGCTCTCCCAGCTGGATCCCACCTTGTCCTTGCTCTCCCAGCTGGATCCCACCTCATCCCTGCTCTCCCAGCTGGATCCCACCTCATCCCTGCTCTCCCAGTCAGATCCCACACTGATTCCCTGCTCTCCCAGTCAGATCCCACACTGATTCCCTGCTCTCCCAGCTGGATCCCACCTTGTCCCTGCTCTCCCAGTCAGATCCCACACTGATTCCCTGCTCTCCCAGCTGGATCCCACACTCATTCCCTGCTCTCCCAGTCAGATCCCACACTGATTCCCTGCTCTCCCAGTCAGATCCCACACTCATTCCCTGCTCTCCCAGTCAGATCCCACACTGATTCCCTGCTCTCCCAGTCAGATCCCACACTGATTCCCTGCTCTCCCAGTCAGATCCCACCTCATCCCTGCTCTCCCAGTCAGATCCCACACTGATTCCCTGCTCCCAGCTGGATCCCACCTTGTCCTTGCTCTCCCAGCTGGATCCCACACTGATTCCCTGCTCCAAGTGTGCTCCCAGCTGGGTCCCACCCCGTTCCTCTGCCCAGCTGGATCCCCACCCCCCCGGGGCCCATTCCAGGTCACTCCATCCTGCAGGAGCAGGGGGAGAACAGGGATCCATCCCCTCAGCCTGAGCAGCGAAGGCACAGCAGGAGGAGGCTCCATGTCCCTCTGGAATTGTGGGAATGGCTCCAGGGAAAGAGTGGGAGCCATCCCTGCCATTCCAGAGGCACCCCTTGATTTAACACTTCCAAACTGGGAGGAGGGACTGGGCTCTGCCCTGGCTGAGCCAGCCCTTTCATCCTTAAGGAGTGTTTCAAACATTCCTGGGACAAATTCTCCCTCCAGGGCAGCACCTGGATCCCACTGTTCCCAGTGGGAACATCCCTGGATGGAGCCCCAGGAAGGGCTCAGCTGTGGCCCCCTCCCAGCAGGGACAGGCTCTGCCCGGGGCACATTTTCCCTGAGGAATTTTTTGGAGGAGAAATTGGCACCAAGGGCTGCACTGGCCAGAGTGGAATCCAGAGAGTTTGGCTGCTGACAGGACCAGGACAGCCAAGGAGGAAAGGAGGGAAGTTCCATGTCCCTGTCCTTGTCCCTGGCAGTGCCAGGAGTGGCTGATCCTTCCCAAGGCTCTCTGGGCAGTGCAGCACCAGGAGCTGCTCCCAAACCTGCTCCTGACTGGGCTCCAGGACCCCGGGGGTGTTAATCCAGACCTATCCCTGTCTCTGGGCCTAGCTTGAGCAGCCAGGATTTAATTCCAAACATGGGGCAGGAAAACAACACCCTCAGGATGGGAATCATCCACAGGGAGATCCTTTCTCCTTCCTAGAATCCCTGATAACCCAGAGAGGATCCCTGGGAAGGAAGGAGAGCCTGAGCCCCTGGATGAGCCTGGAGCTGCATCCACTGGTTAAATTAGGCTCTGGAAAAGAGCCTTAGGGGAAACGCCCAAGTTTTCCTGCACTGAGCCCCATCTTCCTGAGCTTGCCATGGCCTGGTGCTATTTTAGCTCCACCTAAAGTGCTTCCCACCTTCCCTTTCATCTCCTGAGTCACCAGCCTGACTGGAGCTTGGAGATCCAAGTGAATTCCACTCGATGCCACGTCTGACAGGTACGGATTGCTTTTAAATCACCTTTAAAAAACCTCAGCATCTTCAGTTCCATGGTTTTCAAATCAAGTCTCAACTCGAAGCAAATTCCCACCACGGAGGCTTTGGGGCTGGAAAAGTTGGCACAACCTCACTGCAAAACAGTGCTAAAAACACCAACTGGAGCCCAAATCCTGGAGAGATGCGGGCGTGGCTGGGACGAGGTCTCGGTCAGTCCTCGGGAAGGAGCTCTTATGGAAAAGGGAATAAAATCCAGCCCTCATCTCTTCCCGTGGAGCCACCAGGAGCCGTGGGCTGAGCTCTTGGCGATGCTCAGCTTCTCCTCGGGGCTGAAGTGCAGGATGGCCAGGATGGCCGTGAGTGTCTGCTGCCGGCCCCGCGCGTCCGGCAGCGTCAGGAACCGGTACACCACGTTCTTCAGGTACTCCAGGTTGGCTCCTTCCCTGCCCTTATCCCGGCAGTTCTTCTGGATCTCGCCCCGCAGCGCCGCCACCTCCTCGCGGTGCTTGTCCTCCTCGGCCAGGGCCCTGCCCTGCAGCTGGTGCAGCTGCACCTCCAGCCGGTGCTTGTGCTTGCGCAGCGCCGCGATCTCCACCTCCTTGCGCGCCAGCTGCTCCGCGTACAGGAAGAAGGTGGGCTCGGAGCCGGAGCACAGCTGCAGCTCCTGCGGCAGGATCTCTGAGGAATCCTGGCTGGGAGCGTCCCCCGGGCCGGGGCCGCCGTCCCGGCAGCTCTTGGGGCCGTGGGGCAGCGCGAGGGCGCGGAGCTGCTCCAGCTCCCGGTCCTTCTCGGCCAGCACGGCCAGCGCCCGGTCCCGCTGCTTGTGCATCTCCTCCTCCAGCCGCAGCGCCCGCTCCCGGAACTCCAGCTGGCACCGCTCCAGCTCCTGCCGGTGCAGCTGCTGCAGCTGGGACAGCTCCTGCTTCCTGGCCTCCAGCTCCTGCCGGTGCCGCTTCTCCGTGTCGTCCGCGGCCAGCTGCAGCAGCACGTGCTTGTCCTGGAGCTCCGCCAGCTGCTCCCGCGCCTCCTCCAGCTCCTTGGCCAGGCCCACGTCCTTGGTGGCCTTGCTCTTGAGCACCTGCTGCGCCCTCACCTTGTAGCGCTCAAACTCCTCCTTGAGCTGCCTCAGCTCCTGCTGGCAGTGCCCACCTGGGGCCTTGTCCCCGTTCCCGTCCCCGCTGCCCGGGGACGGCTCCGGCTCCTGCGGCTCCTCCGCCTCCGGGCCCTTCCCGGCCGCCGCCTGCAGGAGCTTCCGCAGCTTCTCCATCTTCTCCTTGAGCACGCTCACGTCCAGGGTGGCCTCCTCCACAGCCACCTCGCCCAGGGAGCGGCTGGAGGCGGCCATGGCCAAGGTCTTGTTCTCCAGGTCCAGCTGCACGATGCGCTCCTTGAGCCTCTGGATGGTGCCCTGGTCCCTCTGCTTGGCCTTCTCGTAGGTGCCCAGCAGCTCGGACACCTGGGACACCTGGGCCTCCAGCTCGGCCACGCGCTGCTCCTCCCGCTGCGAGAGCTGCCGGAGCTGCTCCTCGGCCTGGGCTGTCTGTGCAGGGACACAGTGGGGTTAGGGCAGCACGGGGACACACCTGGGGTCACACAGGGACACACCTGGGGTCACACAGGGACCCTGCTCTGCTCCAAACCAATAAAGGGCCCTCCCCACCCCGGGAATTCTGCCTGAGATACCTCTCTGTCCTGGCTTTTCAGGGATTTGTGTGTTTGGAATCCTGGAATGGGTTAGGTGGGAAGGGACCTCAGAGCCCCTCCAGGGCTGCCATGGGCAGGGACACCTTCCACTGTCCCAGGCTGCTCCAGCCCCAGTGTCCAGCCTGGCCTTGGGCACTGCCAGGGATCCAGGGACAGCCACAGCTGCTCTGGGCACCGAGTGCCATTCATTTCAAACCTCCTGGAATCTGAGGGACTGGGAAGCGGAATTTGTCTGACTCCAGCCCCACTCTCTGGATACATCCCACAGAGAGCTGTTCCCGACTTTGTCATCCTGCCAATCCAAGCCAGGATTCTTTGGACTCTCAGAGACTGGGAGAGGGAATTTGGCTCCTGCAGCCCCAAACCCTGCCCCAGTCCCTGGACCCCACCCTCCTTCCCAGCCAGCAATCACCTTCTTCATCTCCTGCACCAGCTGCAGCTGGAAGTGGTTCTTGAGGCCGGCCATCTCCTCCTGCAGCTCCTGGACCCGCGGGTCGGCCTTGCCGTTCTCCTCGCGCGCGCCCTGCAGCTCCCTGCGCAGCTCCTCCAGCTCCAGGCCCAGCTGCCGCGCGTGCTGCTCGTGGCCCTGGGCTCGCTCGGCGGCGTCGGCCCCGCCGGCCAGCGCCTCCCGGGCCTGCTGCAGCTCCTGCTCGGCGGCGCGGCGCGCGTCGCGCTCGGCGCGCAGCAGCTCCTGCAGCTCGCGCAGCATCAGCCCGTGGTCGCCCTGCTCGCGCTCCCGCTCGCGCTGCTGCGCGGCCAGGCAGCCCCGGGTCTGGGCCAGCTGCTCCTGCAGCCGCTGCAGCTCCGCGTCCTGCCGCCCCGCCTCGGCCCGCGCCCGCGCCGCCGCCTCCTCCAGCTCCTGCTTCATCTGCCGCCGCTCCGCCTGGTACGAGGCCTCCATGCGCGACTTCTCCTGCGTCACCGTGGCCAGCGCGCCCGTCAGCGTGGCCAGCTGCGCCTTCAGCTGCTGCAGCCGCCGCTCGGGCTCGGCGGCGCACAGCTCCCCGCCCTCGGCGCCGCTCGGCTCCTCGGCTCTCGGGGAAGGGGCGGCCGCGGGTTTGTCCTCCTCGTCCCCCCTGGGCAGGCCGGCCGCCGTGTCCGTGCTGGCGGCCGTCCCCGCGCTGTCCTCGCTGTGCTCCGAGCTCCTGTCGTCCGGGGAGTCCCCGGCTGCAGGTGGGGGCACTGCCAGCTCCCCATGGTGGGACAAGGAGAGCACCTTCAGGCTGGCTTCCAGCGCCTCCTTCTCCTTCAGCAGGCTCTTGTAGGCGTGGACGACGTCCTTGAGGCGCGCCTGGAAGCGCAGGAGCTGCTGCTTCTGCGTCTCGATGGTCTCCAGCAGCTCCTTCCTGCTGGGGCCGCCCCCGAAGTTCATCCCGAACTTCTCCATGGCTGGGAAACCTGGGGGCGAGCAGGGCAAGGAGAAAAGGCACCTTTGGGATGGGCAGGAGCACCGCCCTGGGCGCACCAGGACACCAAACGGGCAGCAAACATCACCAACACCACCCTGAACCCCCCAGGACCCCCACACTGACCCCCTCGAGACCCCCAGACTGACCCCGCCAGGACAGGACCCTGACCCCCAGGACGCCACTCTGAACCCCCCTCCAGGACCCCCTTCCCGACCCCTCCCGGGACCCCCATACTGACCCCCCGGACACCACTCTGAACTCCCCAGAGAGCCCCCGGACCCCCCTGGGCCCTCCGCTGTCGCCTCCTCAGGACCACCCTGACCCCTCAGGACCCTTCAGACTCCATCCCGACCCCCAGGGCCACCGTGACCCGCCCGGACACCAGGCGGGCCCCTCCACCGTCACGCCCTCAGGACCATCCCGACTCCCCCCCCCGATCTCTCCGGACGCCCCGCAATCCCCGGCCCCGCCATCCTCAGCCCCCAGACCCCCGGTCCCCCCTCACCTCCGGCCGGTTCCGCCGCGCCGCCACTTCCGCCGGAAGCCGCCGGGGAGGCGGGGCAAAGGGAGCGGTTACAGGCGGGGCAGAGCCACGCCCCAAATAAAGCCATATGTGGGCGTGGCCACAAAACGGGGCGTGGCCCTGCGCGCGACGCAGACCGTGGTATGGGCGTGGCCAATTGCGTTGGAGGCGTGGTCTGATTGCGAGGGGCGTGGTCTGATTGCGAGGGGCGTGGTCTGAGCGCCTGTGTGTCCCCAAGGCGTGGTCATTCATGTGGGCGTGGCCTTCGGCCCGGCACCGCTCGGCGGTGACAGCAGGGTGGTCCCCTGTCCCTCCGTGTGTCCCCGGAGTGTCCCGTGTCCCCCCCGTGTTCCCCCAAGTCCCCCGTGTCCCCTCCGTGTCCCTCCGTGTCCTCCGTGTACCCACCATGTCCCTCCGTGTCCCCTCCGTGTACCCCGTGTTCCCCTCATGTCCCCCCGTGTCCCCGTGTCTCCCCGTGTGCCCCTGTGTCCACCCGTGTCACCCCATGTCCCCTCGTGTCCCCTTGTGTTCTTCCCGTGTCCCGTCCCGCGCCTCATGTGTCCTCGTGTCCCCCCATGTCCTCCCCATGTTCCCCCACGTCCCCCGTATCCCCTCTGTGTCCCTCCGTGGTCTCCGTGTCCCCACCGTGTCCCACCGTGTCTCCCCGTGTCTCCCCGTTTCTCCCCCATCCCCTCGTGCCCCCCCAGCCCCATGTCCCCCGTGTCCCCTCCGTGTCGCCCGGAGGGGGTCACAGTGCCAGCCTGCAGGGGGGTTGTGGCGGGTGGGGCAGAGCCCCCGGGCAGGGAGGTGACACCGAACAGTGTCACCGCCGCGGACAGCGGAGCGGGACGAGCAGTGTCGCGCCCCCTCCCGTGCTGTCCCCACGGCGGTCGCTGTCCCCTGCAGCCCCTCTGCAAGGGGGTGTCCCCTCTGGGGAGAGCCTGGAGGAGCATCCCGGTGCTCCGAACCCTCCGGATAACGATGGGGAGGAGCTGGAGCGCCCTCGGGTCTGCCCGAGCCCCCCCTGGCAGTGCCACCTCAGCCGGGGACCGTCCCCGCTGTCCCCTGCGGGACGGACCCGGGGCCGCTCGTGGCGTGGCCGGAATCCCCCGGAGCAGCCGGCAGGAATAAAACTCGAACCGTGCTGGTTCCGTGAGTCCGGCCCCGCCCTGTCCTTGGCCGGGGGCTGTGGCCAGCAGAGCTCCGGCCTCCACAGAGACCCCGGGACAAAACTTTGTCACCCGTTTGCCCATTCTGAGCCGACAAAGAAACGGATGTTCATTGGCTCTAAATTACATAAAAATCTCTTTCATTAATTAGCGTCTGTCTTCTACGGGTGATTGGATGCTTCCTTGGGCAGGGACACCTCCCACTGTCCCAGGCTGCTCCAGCCCCAGTGCCCAGCCTGGCCTTGGGCACTGCCAGGGATCCAGGGGCAGCCCCAGCTGCTCTGGCAGTTCCAGCCCAGGCAGGAATTCCTCATTGCCCAGATCCCATCCATGCCTTCCCTCTGGCAGTGGGAGCCATTCCCTGGGTGCTGTCCCTCCGTCCCTTGTCCCCAGTCCCTCTGCAGCTCTCCTGGAGCCCCTCCAGGCCCTGCCAGGGGCTCTGAGCTCTCCCTGGATCCTTCTCCTCTGCAGGTGAGCACCCCCAGCTCTCCCAGCCTGGATCCCTGGGAACTGAGGGGCTCCAGCCCTGGAGCAGCTCCGGGGCCTCCTCTGGGCTCTCTCCAGCAGCTCCAGGTGCTGCTGCTGTGTCCCCAGGGCTGGGGCAGCTCTGCAGGTGGGGTCCCACCTGAGGGGCACCAGGGAAGGATCCCCCCTGCCCTGCTGCCCACTGGGCTCAGCCCAGGGCTGGGGGGTTCTGGGATGGGTCAGGTCCAGCTCTCAGCCCCAGCACCCCAAAATCCTTCTCCCAGGGCTGCTCCAGCTGCTCATGCCCAGCCCGGTGCCGTCAGGGTCTGACCACTGTCACCCTGTGTTTGTGCTCTGGGGCGCTGCCCCCAGAACATTCCACATCTCTGTGACCCCGAGCTGCCCCTCCCTGCTGTTCCCCGCACATGGAACCGGCCCCTCTGTGACATCACCCCGGCCTGATGGCACCATGGGCACTGCCAGGGCTGTGGGTGTCACCAGAGGTGACAGCTCTGCCACCTGCGCTGGCATCGATGGCTTTGCTGGGGCTGCTCGTCCTGCTGGCCCTGGCCGGGCCCGTGGGGGGCACCTGGGACTCCTGCAGGTCAGTGACCCGGGGGGCTCAGGGACACTCGGGGACACTCGGGGGTTCCCTGTTCCGGAGGAGCCCCTGGGGGTCCCTGTCCCTGCTGTCCCCGAGCAGGGCAGTGATGGCTGTGTGCTTCCAGAGGCACCTGCGGGCTCCGGCCATTGGATTCTGACCACAGCCCTGCTGCTGGCACGTCCCATGTGGGTGGCACCAGTGTCCCTTCAGGGTACTGGCCCGGCATCGTCAGCATCCAGGCCACCTGGGAGAACGGCACGTGGCACATGTGCACGGGTGTCCTCCTCAGCTCCCAGTGGGTGCTCACGGTCGCACACTGCTTCGCCAGGGCCGGGTAAGAGACAGCAGGGACAGAGATGTCCCCAGAGCACGGGCAGGCACCCAGCTTGCACCATGGGCCACTTCCCTGTCCACCTGGGGAAGCAGAAGGCCGGGAAATGCTGGGCTGCTGCAGCCCGTGGCTCTGCTCCCTGTCACCCCTCTGTCCATCTGCTCCCCAGGGGCATCTCCATGTGGGACGTGGTGATAGGGGCCACAGATCTGAGGCAGCCAGGCCCTGAGGCTGTGGTGAGACGCATCCAGAGGCTCCTGGTGCACCAGCACTACGTGGCTGCCACGGCCAGGAACGACATTGCCCTGGTGGAGCTGGACCAGCCCGTGGAGTGCAGCGACTACATCCAGCTGGGCTGTGTGCCCGACGCCTCACTCAGGGTCTCGGAGCTGAAATCCTGCTACATCGCCGGCTGGAACTTTGCCAGAAGTGAGTTCTCCAACAGGATGTGTGCTCCCAGGGCGAGCTGGGCACACCGGGGACACGGGCTGGGGACACGGGCTGGGCACTCCGGGGACATGGGCTGGGCACCCGGGGTCACAGACTGGGCACCCGGGGACACAGACCGGACACCCCAGGGACACAGACAGGACACCCCGGGGTCATGGGCTGGGCACCCGGGGACACGGGCTGGGCACCCGGGGACACAGACCGGACACCCCGGAGACACCCCACGGGCTGGGCACAGACAGAGTCCGGCCGCAGGACGCCAGCGGGGCCGGCTCGGAGCAGCCCGGGCTGGGGGAAGGAGTCCCCGCCAAGACGGGGCGTGGAACGGGATGAGCTGTAAGGTCCCTGCTCACCCAAACAATTCCTGCTGGCCCTGTGAAACCTCGGGGGAGCTGGGTCTGGCCCCTTCCCCAGGCCAACAGCAGGGACACAGCTGGACAACATCGCTCCGTGGGGAAGGGGCAGGGACACAGCTGGACAACATCGCTCCGTGGGGAAGGGGCAGGGACACAGCTGGACAACATCGCTCCGTGGGGAAGGGACACAGCTGGACAACATCGCTCCGTGGGGAAGGGACACAGCTGGACAACATCGCTCCGTGGGGAAGGGGCAGGGACAGGAAGGGGGTTCACCCCAGGCAGGGGAGGGGATGGGTATCGAGCTGCTGGGGGCTCATTCCCCTCTGTGCCCACAGCTCAGGGAACAGGCATGGTGCTGCAGGAGTCCAAGGTCCACCTCATGGACACAGAGCTCTGCAACAGCAGCCGGTGGTACGCGGGGGCCGTTCATGCTGACAACGTGTGTGCTGGCTACCCGCATGGGGCTATTGACACCTGCAAGGTAGGAGCCCCCCCACACAGCCAAGCCTGTCCCCTGTCCCCCCCTCCCCTCCCCACCTGCGGGTCCCTGTCCTATGTCCCCTTGTCCCCAAGCCCTGTTCCCGCCCACAAAGCCTATCCAGTGGCCCCAGCAGACCCAAAGTGTGGATGTGACCCTGGAACATCTGTTCTCTGCATATCTGGGACCCATGTGCAGAGATCAGAGAGCCCCCGACCTGTGCTGGGAATGTGCTGGGAATGCGGACCTGGCAGGGATTGGGGGAGAGGAGCCAGCCCCGGGATTGGGGGAGAGGAGCCAGCCCCGGGATTGGGGGAGAGAGGGGAGAGAGGAGCCATCCCCGGGATTGGGGGAGAGGAGCCAGCCCTGGGGCTGGGGGAGAGGAGCCAGCCCCAGGGCTGGCAGCAGCCCCTCGCTGTCACTGAACCATCTCTCCTGGCACAGGGGGACAGCGGGGGTCCCCTGGTCTGCAAGGACAACAGAGCTGACTACTACTGGCTGGTGGGATTGAACAGCTGGGGAAGAGGCTGTGACAGAGCCAGGCACCCCGGGATCTACACCTCCACTCAGCACTTCTACAACTGGATCCTGATCCAGACGAGCCTGAGCCCTGCAGACATAAGGGGTACAGCACCAGAGCCCAACTGCGCCCCGACTCCTGAGCCGGAGGTCACCATGACTTCTGAGGAGACCCCGACGCCAGGGCCAGAGCCAGAGGAAGAAACAACACCAGTGCCAGAGCCGAGGCCAGAGCTGGTGGTGCCAGGGCCAGAGCTGACTCCAGAGCCGATGCCAGAGGTGGAGCTGGTAACAGACACGGCATCAGTGCCAGAGCCAGACCTGGAAGCAGAGCTGGTGCCAGAGCCAGAGCCAGTGCCAGAGCCAACCCCAGAGCCAGAGCTGATGCCAGAGCCAGAGCCAGTACCAGAGCCAACCCCAGAGCCAGAGCTGATGCCAGAGCCAGAGCCAGTGCCAGAGCCAACCCCAGAGCCAGAGCTGATGCCAGAGCCAGAGCCAGTGCCAGAGCCAACCCCAGAGCCAGAGCCAGTGCCAGAACCGACACCAGTGCCAGTGCTAGATCAAATGTCAGAGCCGACGCCAGAACCGACGACAGCACCGACGACAGAACCGACGACAGTGCCAGTGCCAGAGCCATCGCTAGTGCCAGAGTCAACGGTAGAGCCAGAGCCAACACCAGAGCCAGAGCAGGAGCCAGAGCTGATGCCTGAGCCAGAGCCAGAGCTGGTGCCTGAGCCGGAGCCAGAGCTGGTGCCTGAGCCGGAGCCAGAGCTGGTGCCTGAGCCAGAGTCAGAGCTGGTGCCTGAGCCGGAGCCAGAGCTGGTGCCAGAGCCAACACCAGAGCCAACCATTCCCCCGATGCCCGAGGAGCCGGCGCCAACACCAGAACCAGAACCGGCACCGGATCCGGACAGGCTTCTGCTGATCTCGGTGCCGTACCAGAGCCTGGTGCAGTTCTGCAACCTGCTCAGGGATTTCCTGCAGTTCCTGAGGGACCAGCTGGGCTGAGCGGAGCCGGAGCGGACGCGGTTCTGGCTGCAGAACGCGGCCCCGGCCCGCTCCGTTCCGGCTCGGTCGCCGCCGCGGGGCCCGAGGCGGCCGCAGCCCCGGGGCCGCTCTGTCCCCCGCCCCTCCCCTGCCGCCCCCCGTGCCGCAGTCCCGTTCGCTGTTGAAACAACGCTGTTCGTGCTCCCCAGCACCGCGCTCTCTGCGCCGTTCCGCCCGCGGGCAGGGCCGGGAGCCGGGAGGGAGAACGAGCGGGGCCGGCCCGCTTCGGGAGGAGACGCGGAGCGCTCGGGGCGGAGTGGGAAAAGCGTTTAATAACGGAACGGCAGCAGCCCGGAGCCCCGAGGGAGGCGGAGCTGCGGGAGGTGCCACCCTGAGCTGCTGCGGCCACCCAGGGCTGTCCCCTCTGTCACCAGCTCCTGCCTCTGAGGCTGCCGGCACCCCCGGTCCCACCCCCGCTGTGCCCTCGGGCCCCTTGGGATCCCGGACCCGGGACATTCCCTCTGCTCCAGCGGGATCGCGGCTCCGCAGAGCTGTCCTGGCTCTGGGGGAGGCGCTGGAGCCGGTGACCCTCCCGGAACGGGTCAGGGATCCTCGATTCCGCGATCCACCCGTGTCTGGAGGTGGTTTGGGACCTGCAGCGGGCTGGCCCGGCCATGCTGGCCCGGCTGCCACCGAAGCCCGCCCTGCACGGATATCCTCAATTCGGGGCTCGGGGGGAGTCGGAGCCCCCCATGCTGCCAGGGCCGCTCAGGGCCGGCACACCCTGGGCCGTGGGGGCGGGTGGGGGGCTCGGGTGGCGGGTGCGGGTCGGTGGCAGCGGGGGCTCAGCGGGGCTCCAGGCCCCAGGCTGGCAGCGGGTTGAGCCCGGGGGGCAGCAGGGTGAAGGGGGGGCTCTCCAGGTGCTGCCAGGGCGCTGGAGCGGGGCTTCCACCGGGAGCCAGACCTGCGGGATGGACACGGGGCTCAGGCATCGCCCCCGGCGCGCCGGGCCCTGGGAGGGGACACCCAGGGGACCCCCAGCCCCAGAAGCCCGGGGTGGGCAGCTCCCGCGCTGCCCGTGGCCGAGGCCGGCCCCTCGTACCGCAGCAAGCGTCGTCCCAGGCGCAGGGCCCGGAGGCGCAGAGGTGCAGCGGAGCCGGGGGGCGCGGGTGGGGGGCGAGGCCGCGGAGGGGCTGCGCCGAGCCCGCAGGAGGGTCCGGGAGGGGCTGCGCTCGGACCAGAGAGTGCCGTGTCACAGGGCTGCTCCGGGACCAGGTCACCCCGAGGGGACCGGCAGAGGGCCGGGACGCCCCAGAGAGGGCTCCCGAGGGGAGCGCGGGCTCCAGAGGGTGCCCGAGCTTGTTGGGGTGTCCCCAGCACCCCGGGACCGCCCGTGTCCTACCTGTGCGGCAGCTGCGGCGGCGGGACCGACAGCGGGCGGGATCCAGTCGCACCAGGAGCCTGCGTGGGCACGGGCGGGGACAATGTCCTGGCTTGGGCACCGCGCGGGCCCCGGCCCGGCTCCCCGGGGCGCACGGGGAGCGGCCGCGTCCTTTCCCCAGCTCCAGCGGGGCTCTGGGAAGCAACCCCCGGGGTCCCAGCGCCAAATGTCAGCCCCCCTCCCTCCCGGGGGCGCCCCTGGGTCCCACCCCCTCCTCGGGCGGCAGGTCCCACGTCCCGTCCCCTCGGTCCTCGGGCTGTCACCTGCGCCGCCAGCCTCCTGCTGCTGCTTGTTCTCCCTTCGCCACTTGGCTCGGCGGTTCGAGAACCAGACCTGGGGAGAGGGGGGGAGCTGAGACTGCCGCCCCCCGCCCGTCCCAGGGCCCCCCGGCCCAGCTCTGAGCTCCGGGACACGGGCTCGTCACAGCCCGGGGGTGAGCAGTGACGGGGAGGGACGCGGGCACAGAAAGGATCCCAGACATGGGCACGGGCGTGGGCAGAGGAATGCCCGTGTCCCGATCCCAGGCACGCACATGGGCACGGGCAGAGAAAAGGGTTTGATTCTGGGCATCAGAAGGGTCTTGATCCCAAACATGGACATGGACAAGGGGTTCCATCCCGGGAATGGGCACGGTCCTGGGCAGAGGAAGGCTTTGATCCTGCGTCTTCCCCAACTCATGGGCTGGGAGCACACTCCAGGCTCCGGGCGTGTCCCCGGCGCAGGGCACGGGACCCTCGGGGCTGCTCTGGTGTGTGCTCTGCCGTGCTGAGGGGGCGGGCAGCGCTGTCCTGGCACGGGGGACTCGCTGCTGGCACTGCCTGCACACCCAGAGGCCGGCAGTGGGAAGGGGCTGCTGTGCACCGGGAGAGGCTCGGCAGGGGCACAGGGATGTGGGTCTGGAGCTATTCGGAGGAACGTGTGAGGGGTGTGTGCCAGGGAGTGTGCCAGGGAGTGTGCCAGGTGTACGGTGAAGAGACCCCCGAGCCAGGAGAAGCCCAGCCCTGGGGAGTCACTCCCGCCAGCCGGAGCCCGTCCCCTCCCCTGTCGCCAGCAGCCGTGACACGGTTTGGAGATGTCCCCGAAGGCAGGAGGGCTCCCTGCCCCCCTGACCGGCGACCCCAATCCCGGCGGTCCCTCCGGGCTGCTCCGGCCCCCGGGACGCGGCCGCGCTCCCTTCCGGAGCGAGGCGTGTCCCCTCTTACCCTGATGGTGGTGTCGGGCAGCTGGGTGGCCGCGGCCAGGCTCTCGCGGGTGGCGCTGTCCGGGTACTGTCCCCTCTGGAACTCTGCAAGGGCATCGAGGTGAGCGGGGTCAGGTCGGGGCAGCCACCCCCGGCACCCGGGCAGGAGATGCCAGGACGTGACTGCAGCCGGACCGCGGGGCCAGGGGACTGGGGTGCTCTGGGGTGTTCTGGGGTGTTCTGGGGTGTTCTGGGATGCTCTGGGGTGGTTTGGGGCCCCGCAGCGGTGGCCGGGCCGACCACAGGAGGCATTTCCCCCTGGGGAACCGTCCCGCTCGGAGCCGGCATCCCGCGGGGAGCACACCTTCCTCCAGAGCCTCCGCCTGCTGCCTGGAGAACACGGTCCGGTTCCTGCCCCCGCTCCTGTGCCCGGGGCCCGGCGGCAGCCGCCGGCCGGGAGCGCAGCCCGGCGGGGGCTCCTGGCTGCCCGGGGCCGCGGGGGGCTGCGGGGCCGGGGGCGCGGCCGGAGGGGACACTGCGGGGACAGAGAGGCAGAAGTTGGAGGCGCACCCGGTGCTGGGGACTCCTCGGAGGGACCGGGAAGGGTCAAGAGGGGTCCGAGCTCTGGGGCAAGGCTCACCCCGTGGCCGCGGGTCCCGGGGCTCGGCCGCCAGCCGGAGGTCGCTGGGCAGGGTCCTGAGCACGCGGTTGATGGAGGAGACCTGGGCAGGGGAGAGGGGATGTGCCGGGAGGGGACGGGACCCCCGGGGCTGCAGGGGGACAGGAATGGAGGGGGAGCTGTCTCTGGGATGCTCTCCGGAGCCAGGGATTCTCCGGCCCAGGGCCGAGCCCGTCTGCTCCCGGTTTGTGATGCAGGATCCCGGAATCCCGGGGACCGACAGAATCTAACGGAAGGCGATTGGCCCGGCGGGGGATCGGCAGGGTGGGTCTGTCCTTGGGAAGCACAGCTCGCCCTGCCCAGCAGGGACACTTGTCACGGAGCCACCCGAGGAAGCAGCCGGACCCGGGGGTGGCTGTCGGGGCTCTGCTTCAGCCGGGAAGGAGCGGTTTGCCTTCCCCTCCCCACCCGCTCCAGCTCGGCGTCTCACCAAGCACCGAGCCCTTCCCTACGGATCCTTCCCATTCCCGAGTCCTTCCCACGGGCCCGAGCCCTTTCCATCACTCCGAGCCCTTCCCGGGGCATCCACCGCACTGCCCCGGGCCCTTCCCAGGACATCCACCCCACTGCCCCGGGCCCTTCCAAGGACATCCACCGCACTGCCCCAAGCCCTTCCAAGGACATCCACCCCACTGCCCCGAGCCCTTCCAAGGACATCCACCGCACTGCCCCGGGCCCTTCCCGGACATCCACCCCACTGCCCCGGGCCCTTCCCCGCTCACCATTCCCACCTCCCGCCCCCCGGCCGTGGGGCCGGGCCCCCTGCCCTGCCTGGCCCGGGAACCCCCGCAGCCCCGGGGCTCTCCGGCTGAACTCACGCTGGGGATGCCGCTGCTGGCGCAGATTCCCTCGGCGTGCAGCTGCCGGCGGATCTCCCAGGCGAAGAGCCCGGGCTGCTCCAGCTTCAGCCGCGCGATCCTGGCCACCACGGCGGGGGTGGCCATGCGGGGCTTGCTGCCCCCCACTGCCTTGGGACCCACGGCCCCCGTCCGGTAGTAGCGGCCCAGGATTTTGCTGACGCAGCCGTTGGACACCTGCGGACAGAACTTCAGCGCGGGGAGGATTTGGGAGGGGCAGGAGACCCCCAGCCCCGGGCCGGGCGCACCTTGAGGCTGCGGGAGATGTCGGAGCTGCGGGCGCCGCTGGCCGCCAGCGCGATGATTCTCTGCCTCTTGCACGTGGGGAGGGGGCGGCCGTTCAGGAAGAGCCCCCCGAGCTGGTTCACCCCGCTGGGCCCTGGGGAGGGGGACAGGGGTGGGGGGGACCGGGGCTGCCGATCCCGCCCTCCCGGCTTCCCAGGACTGCCCCGGGAAGGAGGCCAGGAGCGGTGGAGCTGAGGGGGTCTGGAGGGGCTGGGCAGGGGGAGCTGGGGCTTGCAGGGACGTGGGGCTCGGTGCTGGGGGTGGGTGCAGGCCCAGGAATCAGGAAAAACATCCCCTGGAAGAGCACGGGGAGAATTTGGGAAGGGCAGGGAGGTGACAGTCTAGGGGGCTGGATGTCCCCGGGAGCCGGGAGGGCCCTGCGGAGCCGCGGGTGGGCGGACACGTTTGTGCCGGAGCAGGGAATGGTGGCACGGCACATCCCCGACCCTCGCCCGGAGCCGCCGCGTTCCTCACCTCGGTGTTGCATCGTGGAGAGGCTTCACGGGGCTGTGGGTGCCTGGGAATTCCCCGTGGGACACGGGGGATGCTGCGGGGCCGGATAAATCAGCGCCGCTGTCCAGGGCTCAGCCACGACCCTGCTGCGAGGAGGAGGGACAAGGGCAGGAATCTTGGAGCACAAGATGGGAACAGTTGAGGCAACTTGGGAAGTCCTTGTGCTCCAGGCACAGCGGATAAAGACCCGAAAAAGAGGTCACAGGGCTCTGGAGAGGCTCGGGAGACACCGGGAATGCTGCCGGTGCTGCCCGCACTGAGCAGCCACCGGTACGGAGCGGAGCCGCCGCGGCTGAGTCACATCCCAGCGCCTGCAGAGCTCCCCTGGACACCCCACGGGGGACAGGGGGTCCCCACGCGCACCCCACCCCAGCTGGTGCCGGGATACACAGGGAATGGAGGGATCCCCCACGCCCACCACGCTCCCAGCCAGGAATTCCTCATTGCCCAGATCCCATCCATGCCTGCCCTCTGGCACTGGGAGCCATTCCCTGGGTGCTGTCCCTCCATCCCTTGTCCCCAGTCCCTCTGCAGCTCTCCTGGAGCCCCTCCAGGCCCTGGAAGGGCTCTGAGCTCTCCCTGGATCCTTTCTGTCGCCATGCTGGACACTCCCAGCCCTCCCAGCCTGGCTCCATGGGATTTCCCAGCAGGATTCCCACAGGGACACCGGTGCCAGTGCCTCTCCTGCCTGAGCAGCAGCGGAGCCACAGAGGTGCCACCGAGCCGGGCGGCTGCTGCTCCCCCCACGGCCTTGCCAGAGCCCCCAGTCCACCCGGGGTTTCACCTGGAACATCCCAAAACCCTCCCAGTAGCCCCAGTGTGGGGCTTTCCCTGCCACATTCCCCAGATCCCACCGCGCCTCTTCCCTGCACAGCCCGAGGGAGTTTGGCGACACCGACCCTGGGAAACCCAGGAAAAGCCAAATAAATCCAACAATAGGGACAAGCCCGCGGGTTTCCAGCAGGTGAGCGGCAAAGCCGAGGCGCATCCCGTCCGCCTCTGCTCGGAGAGGGATGGACCGCCCCGGGAGACCGCGGAGGCTGCTCCGGGAGAGAGGGAGGGAAGGAGAACAGCACACGAGTCCCCTCGGGGGCCGCGCAGCCCTCAGCGCTCCCTGCCTTGGCCCGTGCTGTGCCCGCAGGTGACACAGGGATTTCTCTCCCTCAGGGAAAGCCTGTGGGGAGGCTGGGAGCACTGGGAAAGCCGAGCTGCGAGCCCTCGGTGCCCCCGGGGTGGTGCCGAAGAGCCCTGGAGCCGGGATGAGCTCGGTCCCTGCGCGGCGCAGGGACAAGGAGCCAGCGGGGAGCAGCGAGGCCGGGCCAGAGCCGGCACCTCCCGGGGACCCCGGAGCTTCTCCCGGTAAAAGCCCGCTCGCCACCAATTCCTGCAGCCTCCACAGGCAGGGAAGGACGCCCGGGAGAGCGGGAATGCCCGGAGCGGCGCAAGGAGGTACCTGTGGAGCCTCGAGGGAGCTGGACCGGAGCGTCCCGGGAGCCGGGCGGGCGCTCAGTGCCGGCAGCGGGGCCGTGATGTCACCGCAGGAGGGAGAGGAGGACGGGGAGGAAGGGGCGGCCCGATGCGACCGCGCCCAGCACACGCCCGGCCCGGGGGGCTCCGTCGGGCCTCGGGGGCTCTCGGGGCCCCCCGGGCCGGGAACGGAGTCGGGGCCGGGTGATCGCCGGTGTTTCAGCACCTGCGGCCGGCGGACAGCACGGCCCGGCCGCGTCCCCGCGCCCCGGAGCATCCCCGGGGATCCCCCGGCGGAGCCCCCTGAGGGGCTTCGCTCCCGCGTCTCTCCCGCAAAGCAAACAGGGACATATGGGATTCAATCATAAATCCACCTTCGCTTTTATTACATCGATTTAATTTATTTTGGGTGCTGAACAAATAGAAGGCGGCCCCCGGGGTGGCGGCTGGGCCCCGGCGGGGACTCCCCGGTGTGCTCCAGGCGAGGCACCGGCACAGATGGCCCCTTCTTGGAAGATTAAAAAAAAAACAACGTTGTAAACCTTTCAAGTAAAATATTTGAAGAGCAAATATTAGCCAGCGAGGAGCCCATCACCGTGGCCCTCCGCGCCCGGCCCCGCGAGTCATCCAGCGTTATTTGCACCCCGGCCCCGGCCCCCGGGCTCCGCACTGCTGCCCGCCTTTGGAAAATACCATATGCTCCGAATTACATATTAACCACGGCCCTGCGGGGCCCGGGCCCGGCCCCGGCCCCCGGGGAGCCGCCGCGCCGCCCCCCCGCCGCCCCCGGGGCGCCCCGGCTGTCCCGCACCCTGGAGCCGTGCTCGGGCTCCCGGCGGCTCGGGGAGCGCCGGCACCCAGGGACGGGTCCCCCCGCTCCGCGCCGGCCACCTGGGACCCCCCCGCTCCGCCCCGGCCGTGGGGGAGCCCCGGAGGAGCCCCCGGGCCGGGCCAGCCCCGTGCGTAACGCGACCGCGGGGAGCGGGGCGCGGGGCTCGGCGGCGGGGCCGGGGGGCAGGGCCCGGCCCTGTTCCCGTGTCCCCGGGCCCTGGCGGGGGGCGGCGCGGGGGGCTCCGGGCCGGCCCCGGAGCGGCGGGGATGCCCCCGGGGCTGTGCGCGCTGGGACCGGGCGCGCCGAGCTCCGGTGCGCACAGCCCCGGCCGGCTCCGCGCCGCTCCCCGGCCGGCCCCGCGGTGCCCCGGCGGCGGGAGGAGCCCCCGGAGCCTCCTGGGGAGCTGGGAGAGCACCGCGGGCCCGGGGGAGGCGGCGGCGGCGGGCACCGGGCCGTGCGTCCCTGGCGTGGCGAGGGCGCGGCGGCTGCTGCGGCCTCGGGCACCGGAAACCGGGCCGGGGAAAGGCGGGGAGGAGAGCGGGGAGAGGGGCAGAGACGGGACGGGGGAGATGTGGAGAGGGGATGATGTGGGGAGGTGGAAAGAGAGATGGACACGTGGAGAGCAGAGATGGAGAGAGGGTGAAATGGAGAGCTGGAGACGCGGAGGGATGGAGTCGGGAAGAGACAGGGAGGTGGAGAGGAGGGCACGGGAGAGGTGGAGAGAGATGGAGAGGTGGTGAAAGGGAGAGAAGGAGAGGAGGAGATGAGGACAAGAAGGGGGACAGATGTTGGGACATGGAGAGGTGACAGTGTGGAGAGGAGGAGACATGGAGACAAGGACACAGAGAGGAGAAAAGGCAGAAGTGGAGAAATGCTAAAATGGAGAGGTGGAGAGGTGGAGGCAGAATTATGGAGACATGGAAAGGTGGAGAGGTGAAGGTGTGAAGACGTGGAATGGTGGAGAGGGGGAAAAGGAGAGGTGTGGAGGTGTAATCAGGGAGCTGGGAGAGGTGCAAAGGCAGAAGTGGAGCGGTGGAGACATCTGGGGACATGGAGAGGGGGGGACCGAGCTCTGGAGGGGCGGAGGGAAGATCCAGCACCCACCGTGCCATTTGTGCTTCTGTCACCTCGCCCTGCCCCTCGGGGAGAGCTTTTGCAGGGATTCTGAGGGTGCTGAGCACCCCAGGGATAGCCAGGGGACGCTTCCCTCGGAAAGGCCGCGTGCCCCCAGGCAGCAGCTGGCACACGGTGCCTCTGCCCGGGTGGCCGCGAATGCCAGCGCACAGCGGGGGGTGGTGGGGACCCGAGTGTCCCCTGCTGCCAGCACCTGGTACACTAAAGGCAAAGGCAGAAAGGCCCGGCCGGCAAGGCCCGGCCCGAAAGGAAAAGGAAGGAGTCAATTCCCTGCCCGGCCCGGCCCGGCCCCTGCCCGCCTTCAGTGCCCCGGCCCGGCCCGGCCCGGCCCGGCCCGGCCCGACCGGCCCTTCCCTGCCTTACCTGCCCACCTGCCCGGCCCGGCCCGGCCGGCCCGGTCCTTCGTCCCGTCCCGCCGGCCCTGCCCGTGCCTTCCGGCCCGGCACTTCCGCGCCCGGCCCGTGCCCTGCCCGGCCCGTCCGGCCCGTGCCCGTCCCGGCCCGGCCAGGCCGGCACGGCTTCGCCTCCCGGCTTCCATGCCCTTCCAGGCCCGCCTTCCCGTGCCCTTCCCGGCCCGGACCCGTGTCCCGGCCCGTGCCCGGCCCGTCCGTCCGGCCCGGCCCGGATTCCCGTTGCACTATGCCCTGCCCGTCCCCGTGTCCCGTCCCGTGGCCGGCCGAGGACCGGCAAGACCGGCCCGGCACGGCTTCAGCCGGCCCGGCCCGGCAGCCGTGCCCGGCCAGGCCAGGCCCGGCCAGGAACGGACCGGACCTGCATGCCCGGCACAAGGACCGACCAGGCCCGGTCCGCGACCGAGCCCGGACGGAAAGGAACGGAAAGGAAAGGAAAGAAAGGAAGGAAAGGAAAGGGAAGAACCCGGTCCCCACTGTCCCGCCCCAGCGCAGTATCACGGGGCGTGTTGGGGACACCGGGGGCTGTGGCGGGGAAGCACAGAGCTCCCCAAAGGAGGGCGTGTCCCAGGAAAGGCGCTCATGGCAGCAGCTCAGCAGGGAGGGGTGTCCCCACGGCTCTGCGGGGAGTTTGCAGGGCACAGGGATCCAGCTGAGCAGATCCACCACCTCCACCTTTATATCCAGCTCCATTTTCATCTGCATCTTCGTTTCTTTTCCATCTTCATTTCTGCCTCAGTATTCTTGTCTTAGTCTCCATCTCCATCTGTATTTTGTCTTAATCTCCATCTTTATATCCTTTTTTTTTCCTCTGCTTCATCTCCATCTCTGCTTTTACCTCCATCCCATCTCCTCCTCCACTCCCAGACCGTCTCCATCTCCATTCCCAATCCCATTCCCCACCTTCGTCCCCGTTTCCATCCCATGCCCATCCCACTGTCTCGGGGCTGTTCCAGAGGGAGGGACCGGGAGAGCCCCGCGCAGCCCGGGCCGTGGCTCGGGCAGAGCTGCCCCGCTCGGGGCTCGGGGCTCGCTTTCCCCTGCACTGCCCGTCCCTGGTCCCAGCGGCCGTGCCCAGAGCGGCTCTGCCCTCTGGTGTCCCTGCAGGAGGCGGTGCCGAACCCTCCCCGCCTGGCAGCACGGCTGGCGCTGTGACAGCGATCCTTGTCCCCATGCCAGGCTGGCACCAGGAACGGCGTGTGCGGGCACTGGGGTCTGGAGCTGGGAAGGGACACGGGGGAGAGGAACCCTGCAGGGACAGCGGGTGAGGAGCTGGGAGGAAGGAGGGGACCTGCTCTGCCAGAGGAGTGACAGCAGCACCGCCCGGGAATGGGACAGGGGGGCACAAGGACAGGGAGGGACACAGGGACAGGGAGGGAGATGGGAATGGGGACAGTGTGGCACAGGGGCAGGGAGAGACACGGGAACAGGGAAAGGGAGAGACACAGGGACAGGGAGGGACACAGGGACAGGGAGGGACACAGGGGACAGGGAGGGAAACGGGAATGGGGACAGAGTGGAACAGGGACAGGGAGGGACACAGGACTGGGGACATGGAGGAAAACAGGAATGGGAACAGGGTCGTGAAGGGAAAAGGGAACAGGGACAGGGAGAGGATGGAACAGGGATGTGGAGGGACACAGGACCAGGAAAATGAAGAAGGTGGAACAGGGATGTCGACGGGATGGAACAAGGACACAGAGGGGATGAAACAGGGACGTGGAGGGACAAGGAACAGGGACAGGGATAGGATAGAACAGAGACATGGAGGGACACAGGACCAGGGAAATGGAGGAGGTGGAACATGGACATGGAGTGGTGCAGGACCAGGGAGGGAATGGAATGGGGACATGAAGAGGAACAGGAATGGGACCAGGGACCCAGAGGGAGTGGAGCAGACACAGAGGGAGCAGATCAGGGAATGCCATTATCCCGGGAGACTCCCGCAGCGAGGCACAGCTGCCAAAGCACCGCAGCTCATGGCTGGGGTTTTGTCTGGAGCTCAGTGCCTGCATTCCCTGAGCAGCACTGGCTGGAGCAGGAGCGGCAGGGCCCCCATCCCACAGGGAACATTGCCACTGGCTCAGAGGAACCAGGTCCCAGGGTCCCCCCAGTCCCAGGGCACCCCCAGGCTGCCCACAGGGATGGGCACTGGGATAATCGGATGTGGGATAAACAGGTTTAGGAATTCCCATCCCTGCCCACAGGAGACCTGGCAGTTCCGGGGCTCCACACCCAGTTCCCGGTGTTCCCTCTCCTCATCCCAGCTCAGAGCCAGCTCTGGGGATGGCTGGGAGGGCAGAGGGATGAGGAGCAGCTCCCAGGGGATCCACTCAGCATTCCCATCCCTGGCAGTGCCCCAAGCTGGACAGTGGGGCTGGAGCAGCCTGGGACAGTGGGAGGTGTCCCTGCCATGGCAGGGGTGGCACTGCAGGGGCTCTGGGGGTCGTTTCCCACCCATCCCAGGATTCCCTGATTTCCCTCCCTCTGTCGCTCCCATCTGCCCGTCCAAGGCTGTTTTGCACCAATCTGGGCTTTCCCCTGCAGAAGGTCACCCTGCTCCTCACTGAGCACCAGGATGCCTGGAAAATCCCATTATTTTCCCATGCAGAAAGCACGGGTGGAAGTTAAAAGCCCAGATGACTCAGCCGACCAAGAAAACTGAATTTATCCCCACGTTCCCACCTACAATTTCACTTTCTTTTCCATCAAAATGATTATTATTACAGGATTCGGGCTAAAAGAGGCAATTTGGGGGCTTGTAGGTGTCCTCCCCATCATTTCTGGTGGAATGCAGGTGCAAGATGGGACAGTGATGTGGCAGGCCCAGAAATTCCATGGATCAGGATAATGGAGCTGCTTTTCCAGGTTTAGCCCCGAAAAAGGGGCTAAATAATTAAAAACGGGGAGAAAACCAAGAAATAAATAAATTACCATTAAAAAGGCTGGAGCAGGGAGATCAGAAGTGGTGGAAGGTTGTGGCAGGTAGGGAGAGGGTGGGAAGGGGATTCCTCATGGACTGGGAGACTCTGGCACAGCCGGTGCAGCAAAATCTGGGAGCGGGACCGCCGGGACCCGCCGGGAAAGGGGCGGGGGCTGCACCGGAGCACACGTGG